>NC_081395.1:16160041-16370249 GCF_030684315.1 Stegostoma tigrinum | reverse complement strand
AGAGAGCGCGCGCGGGCGGGGGGGAGAGAGAGCAGCGCCGCGGGCGGGGGGGAGAGAGCGCGCGCGGGCGGGGGGGAGAGAGCGCGCGCGGGCGGGGGGGAGAGAGCGCGCGCGGGCGGGGGGGAGAGAGCGCGCGCGGGCGGGGGGGAGAGAGCGCGCGCGGGCGGGGGGGAGAGAGCGCGCGCGGGCGGGGGGGAGAGAGAGCGCGCGCGGGCGGGGGGGAGAGAGCGCGCGCGGGGCGGGGGGAGAGAGCGCGCGCGGGCGGGGGGGGGAGAGAGCGCGCGCGGGCGGGGGGGGGAGAGAGCGCGCGCGGGCGGGGGGGAGAGAGCGCGCGCGGGCGGGGGGGGAGAGAGCGCGCGCGGGCGGGGGGGAGAGAGCGCCGCGCGCGGGCGGGGGGGAGAGAGCGCGCGCGGGCGGGGGGGAGAGAGCGCGCGCGGGCGGGGGGGAGAGAGCGCGCGCGGGCGGGGGGGAGAGAGCGCGCGCGGGCGGTGGGGAGAGAGCGCGCGCGGGCGGGGGGGAGAGAGCGCGCGCGGGCGGGGGGGGAGAGAGCCGCGCGCGCGGGCGGGGGGGAGAGAGCGCGCGCGGGGCGGGGGGGAGAGAGCGCGCGCGGGCGGGGGGGAGAGAGCGCGCGCGGGCGGGGGGGAGAGAGCGCGCGCGGGCGGGGGGGAGAGAGCGCGCGCGGGCGGGGGGGAGAGAGCGCGCGCGGGCGGGGGGGAGAGAGCGCGCGCGGGCGGGGGGGAGAGAGCGCGCGCGGGCGGGGGGGAGAGAGCGCGCGCGGGCGGGGGGGGAGAGAGCGCGCGCGGGCGGGGGGGGAGAGAGCGCGCGCGGGCGGGGGGGAGAGAGCGCGCGCGGGCGGGGGGGAGAGAGCGCGCGCGGGCGGGGGGGAGAGCGCGCGCGGGCGGGGGGGAGAGAGCGCGCGCGGGCGGGGGGGAGAGAGCGCTCGAGAGAGAGCGTGTGAGAGAGAGAGAGAGAGAGAGAGAGCGTGTGAGAGAGAGAGAGAGAGAGAGAGAGCGCGCAAGAGGCGGGGAGCCCGAGGGCGGGCACGCGAGATGGTGGAGGAGAGGCAAGCGAGAGCAATGGCTGCAGCTGGTAATGATGGAGGGGGACTTGGTACATGTACAAATCCATCAGAACTTGACAGACCTAACCTCAATCTTAATCATCTGGAAAGACAAGTGGAGCAGGTATATATAAACATCATCTCCTCCAAGTCTCTCACAGCACTGATACCCAGTACGGAATGAGCACAAATTTCCTTCTTTTCGCTACTGGGCCAATTAAAGCTGTCGTCTTCACTCCATCCAAAACTTCCATTCCCTCACTAGAGATTATCCTTCATAACTGTCTCATGGTGCAATATTTCACTTCAAAATGAGCTTTCATACTCATATCTCCATCATCACTAAGATCGTCTTTTCCAAATCAGTAATTTTGTTCGACTCCATCCTCATCTCTGGTCAGTAAAGATTCTGGCTTTCGAAGCACATCATTTCAAATTGATCACGCCTATCTTCAAATCCATCCATTGTCTTACCTTTTGCAATATCTGCAATATTGTCCAGCTTCTCAATACTCCCACATTCCGTGCTCCCCAAATTCCGAGCCTCATTATTCCCGCTCTTCAGCGCTCCACCTTTGTTAATCATGCCTTCAATTAGGAGTGGCATTTTCTCCACAAAATTCTCCATTTCTTCTACCAGACTCCTTAAAATTGACCTCTCTCGAACAAACCTTTGCTCATCTACCCCTATATAGAAACACAAGAAACAAAATAAGACATTCAGTCTGTTCAGCCTTCCCTGCCACTCAATATGATTCTGGCTGATCGAACATTTCAATGCCTTGCACACACATCAGCACACCACCATTCCCCTTGTACGCTACCGGGAATTAGAAATTTATCTGTCTCTACCTTCAGCATTCCCTCAAAGACTGAGGCTTCACAGCCCTCTATGGTAGAGGATTGCAAAGATTCACAACCCTCTGAATAAACAAAATTCTGTTCAAAGACCAAAGCGGCATCACCAGCCCCTTAGTTTTAAATTGCCACCTCCTCCTGTAGTTTTAGACACTCCAAACAGGAGAAACATCTTACCAGCATTTACCCTTTCTATCACTGCAAGTCGTTTTGTAACTTTCAACATGATAACCTCTCATTCTGTGAAACTCTAGAGAACATTGGCCCCGTCTGCCAAATGTCTCTTCATCTGACAGTCCTGCCATCCTTGGAACAAGTCTCATGAATGTGTGTTACTACTTCAGAAGGAATTCATATATTTCCTAAGTTTTGAAGATCAAAACTGTACGTGGTACTCCAACTGCAGTCAAACCAAGCTCCTATATATTGATGGAAATTAAAATTATAGGGGCAGACAAAGGGTTAAATCTTACAGTGATCAGCAGGATGATGTACTGATTTATGGAGTGTTACAATAATCAATAGAATGCTGTACCTTAACAGAATGAAGTGCTTGACCATAGGTCAAGGAAGTGTAAAACAAAGGTAGGACACTTAGCTTAGCTATTAACGGCAGCTTAATTAGGTTAATTAAAGCATGTAACATAGAACTAAGGACTAGTATGATGTAATGGGGTCAACCCGAGGTGAAGGACCGTTGTGGCAGATGTAGTAATAAATAAGAAACTTGGATACAGGCACAAGATGGCTTCTCGATGCAAATTAGCAACAAAATGGCTTCTAGGCTGCAAATTTTATTAATTCTGCTAGAGCTATATAAATCACTAACCCTCAGACTGCTCCAAAGGAAGACAGTAGACAATGCGCCTTTCAGAATACAGCAGTAACCTGATAAGATAGAGGAGTACTAACCGCTCTAACTGACCTTCAAGTGCAGGTGCAGTGGCTCTCTGTCGTAAGATAAAAAAGTGATCTAAGTATGGTGTCATAAGTTATTTACCAGTTAATATCATTAAGACTTAGTAACTGTCTTATAGATTAGGTACAAAGTAGAAGACCATTGTGGCAGAAAATAACCATAATGTAAGAGGTTAAGTTTAAAATAAAAGACCTTTGTGGCAGAAGATGATCAGGATGGAATAGGTAAAGTCTAAAAAGTAGAAAATCACTGTAGCAGAAAGTGATTCAGAAGACAAATAGCTTTTGAGAGATAACACGAGCTAACATAATTGGTCTGCTGCATAGCTTTGGAGAGATAACAACTGGTTATGCTGATAATCTTTGAAGGAAGTATGATAACTAAAAAGTATAAAGAATAACGGACTCTGGGATTCAGGGGCAATTGGGAAACCATTTTCTGATTGTCACAGACTTTGTTTGCAAATAAAAGTTTAACTTCCTGAAGAATTCTCCGCGTCTCCTGGTAGTTTCTCCACTACAATATCTGATGCAAAACTTCACTACTCCTGTACTCAAAACTTCTTGCAATAAAGGCTAACATTCCATTCACCCTTCTAATATTTTGCTGAACCTGCAGGTCAGCTCTTTCTGACTTAGTGAGAAGGAAACCTAGGTCCCTCAGGGCAACTACATTTCCCAACATCTTACCTCTGGACATCTGTTTCTCCTACCAAAATTGAAACCTCACATTTTCCATATCTGTTGAATGAAAGGTGCTATATTAACAGAGGGAATAAATTTTAAATAAATGTCACTGTACCTTCATCACTGTAAGAATAACCTGTAACTCTGCCTAACAGAATTCTGAGAGCATGTGCAACATACTGACTTTAGCAGTTCAAGTACGTCAAAGATCACATTCCTCTGGTCAATAGGGATAGGAGGAGGTACTAGCAAATTTCTGTTGCAAAGAATCATTACAGGTTTAATGGGCTGAAAAGTCTCTGTCTGTACTGTACTCAAAGATTCAGTGGGAAAATAAACCAAGAGGAGCCAATCACTGCAACCGCTGCTCACGCTAGTAAAAACTGATTTTTAATTAGGCTGCCTGTATTTCTAACAAGCAACACCTGTAACACAATAATAGCAAAATACTGCAGCTCCTGGAAATCTGAAAAAAATAAAATACTGGAAATATTCAGTAATATTTGTGGAGAAAAAAACTTAATATTTCAGGATGTGTAGAATGAATTACAGGGAATAAAAAGTAAACAGAATTCAATGGTCAATATAAGCATGGAAGTAAAAGAGAAATGGATGGGATTAGAGAAGCAGATCCTGACTGAGAATGATCACATTGGAAGATAAAGCTGGTGAGTCAGATGGTCAGGAGGTGGGCAACAGTTGCAGCCTCAATTAGATACCATGAGTAGATGTAACAGAAATGTCCTAAACACAACAAAACTACCAGCTGGAAAAGTAGTTAGGCAGTGGCTAGGAAGTAGTCAGGTAGGACAGCAGGAAAGAGAGCAATGGACTGACATGGCTTCAGATCCACAGCACAGGAGTCACACTATCCCTAGTACCATACAATCTTTAAGGCAACAGAGCACAACACTAAAAGCTCACCATCTTCAATATTAAAATTTCATGCTGGAGTTTGCATCTGGAAAGGTATCAGAAGTGCACGTAGAACGCAAAGCGACTGCACCAATACAAACCTGTGATCAGTGCACATCATGAAGAATGTCTAGGTGCAGGGGAGATTTACCAACATATTTTGAGGGATATTAGTTCCATAGTTAGATTGGAGGAATCCGTTTGTTCTCCTTGGAAGAAAGGAAGTTCCAGTGACATTGGAAGAAGACTAGGGCATATTGAAATATGGTAGATAATATAAGCTTTTCCTATTAGCCAATCACAAAAGATTACAGGGCACAGTTTTGGCAATATGTACATGGGAATTCAATGAAGAAGCTTTACAAGTGTTAATGACTTGGAGCTCAACATTTACACTCTAATGTCATTAATATCCAGGTCCCGATGAATCAAATGATTGTCAGATTTTGATACGCTGTTTGATTTGAATATGCAAATTTCTCTTTAACTTGCTGAAAAAGAAATTTACAAACTCCATCACTGTCAGCCCAGGGTAGAAATTCTTAACATTCTCTCACCTTGCTACCTCAGTGACTGACCCACAATTCAAGAATGTTGACTACTCAGGGTCATGCGTTGCTGCTGAGGGTTTTCAGGCGGATGAGCCACATGTCTCTGGGAACATGGGGCAGGACGTAGTTTGACGGGGAAATTGTTCGCACTCTATTAAAATAATCCCAAAAGCTTTGCCCACTGCACTGGAGCTGCTGGGTGAGCATGCGCCTACGTGAAAAAAATGGTGGTGGGGCCCGGTACCCAGGTGAAGAATGAAGCCTTCAGCTGTACCCTCACTCTGCGCAAACGGAGCATCGGTCAATTATTATTAGGGTTTTCTCCTTCGACAATTTACGGAACGTTCCCATTCGCCAACCGCATCCCTCACGCCCTCTACCTCTGCCTTCATTCTCACCGTTTGCCGATCCGAAAAAGAAGCACCTCGCTACTGCTGAGTCCGTGCATGCGCTGCACACGTTCGGCGTTGCGCCTGCGCATTGGCCTGACCCTGTCAGGATTGAAAGTTTTCTCAACTGTATGGAAGTGTGGGTAAATAAGCCGCCATTGTAGATTTAGTCTGTAATGGTGACTTCAATCATTCTGATCCAATCCTGGAAAAGCAATGGACATGACAGACTGAGAGTTGAAAACAAAGCTGATTTATTTAACAGATATAAAGATAGCGAGTTTTGAGAAGATGGCTTCCAGCTCAGCGAGCAAACTCACATCCAGATATAAAGATATTAAGTTCCAACAAAGTTACAAAAACAACGAACATCAGTACTAATAAATGTCAACAGTCACATGACACTCGATTACAGTCCAACAGGTTTATTTGAAATCACAAGCTTTCAAAGTACTGCTCCTTTGTCAAGTGAAGGAGCAGCACTCCGCCGATCAGCAGTACATTTGGGAGAGAAATTGACCTCTAATTGGGAAAACAGTGAGTTGTGCAAAACATTAGTAGCTTCATCCAGCCTGAGGTCAGCAGCACTTCTATCACTCCGAGCAGCACTCCACTACATGTCCCTACATGTGGAAACAAGCCATTTGGCCCAATAAGTCCACACCAACTCTCCGAAAAGTATCTCACACAGACTAACATCTTCCACCCACCCCACCTCATCCTTGCACATTTGAATGGTTAATCCACCTAATCTACACATCCCTGGATACTAGGCAATACAGCATGGCCAACCCACCCAACCTGTACATTTTTGGACAGTGGAAGGAAACCAGAGCACCTGGAGGAAATACATGCAGACATAGGGAAAATGTTAAAACTCCACACAGAGTTCCCCAAGGCTGGAACTGAACCCAGGTCTTTGCCACTGTGAGGCAGCAGTTGGATTATTACCTGGTATCATGTGACTTCCGACCTTGTCCTCCCCAGTCCAACACTGGCACCTCCATATTGTGGCTAATAAATGTCAACTGAAGAATGATCATGTTAGGTTCATTTTCGGAGACCCTCACGGACTTGATGCAATAACAAGACACTGACCTGTTTAGAAAAACACAAATCCTTTATTAGAATGCAAGTACAAGCTGTGGAGGATCACTGTACTCAACCCTGCACAGAGTGCAGAGTCTCGTAAGGAATTCTCTCCAAGCAGCGGACAGTCCCCGCTTTTTATACCTTATCAAGTTCATAATACATAAAGAAATTTTACATCTTGTCCCCTATAATAGTGCATACTCCTCCTTGCCGAGCCAGTTGATAGTCCACTGCATACCGGGTTTGCTGAGCATAGAGCCGAAATTCGGCTAATTCTTGGTTGACTGCCTCCAATGCCATCATTGTGCTGTTTCCCAGGGTGGTGAGTCCACATATAAGGTAATTTCAATTTTTTGCAGCCGCCACCCCTGGGGAGCCTCCCAAGCTGACAGTTCCCAGGAAGCCGTATCTGAAGGAAGAGCCCAAGGCAATCAGGTTCTGCCATGCAGCGCGAAACTCCCAGCTCAGGGAGCATGTGACAACTCACCGTTGAGTTCATGCTTGTTGGGGACAAGGGACCATGAGAGGCTCAATGGTCCCAACAGCAAACAGCACCGGGAAAGGTGGAGTGGCAGTTGTGAAGGTCCCATTTAGAAGGAAAACGAATCCCTTCTTAGCCCGGGAGCAGGTAACAGACTCATGTATTCCTTGATACGTATTCCAGGAGGAGTGACGCTTATACGGATGGAAATTTGCTGAGTTAAACAGAAATGACCCATAGTCCATTTCTACATGGGTGCCATTGCGTTCCCCACAAGTCCATCTATACCTGGGGTCACAGTTATTGGCTTAGATTCTAAGCAGGGTCTTTGAGAAGGTGACCAAACAGGTAGATGAGAGTAAACCGGTTGATGTGGTGTATATGGATTTCAGCAAGGCGTTGGATAAGGTTCCCCACAGTAGGCTATTGTACAAAATGCGGAGGAATGGAATTGTGGGAGATATAGCAGTTTGGATCAGAAATTAGCTTGCTGAAAGAAGACACAGGGTGGTAGTTGATGGGAAATATTCATCCTGGAGACCAGTTACTAGTGGTGTACCGCAAGGGTCGGTGTTGGGTCCACTGCTGTTTGTCATTTTTATAAACGACCTGGATGAGGGCGTAGAAGGATGGGTTAGTAAATTTGCAGATGGCACTAAGGTCGGTGGAGTTGTGGATAGTGACGAAGGATGCTGTAGGTTGCAGAGAGACATAGATAAACTGCAGAGCTGGGCTGAGAGGTGGCAAATGGAGTTTAATGCGGACAAGTGTGAGGTGATGCACTTTGTTAGGAGTAACCGGAAGGCAAAGTACTGGGCTAATGGTAAGATTGTTGGTAGTGTGGATGAGCAGAGATATCTCGGTGTCCATGTACACAGATCCTTGAAAGTTGCCACGCAGGTTGACAGGGCTGTTAAGAAGGCATACAGTGTTTTAGCTTTTATTAATAGAGGGATCGAGTTCCAGAACCAAGAGGTTATGCTGCAGCTGTACAAAACTCTGGTGCGGCTTTGTGGAAGCTTTGGAAAGGGTGCAGAGGAGATTTACTAGGATGTTGCCTGGTATGGAGGGAAGGTCTTACAAGGAAAGGCTGAGGGACTTGAGGCTGTTTTCATTAGAGAGAAGAAGGTTGAGAGGTGACTTAATTGAGACATATAAGATAATCAGAGGGTTAGATAGGGTGGATAGGGAGAGCCTTTTTCCTAGGATGGTGACGGCGAGCACGAGGGGGCAAAGCTTTAAATTGAGGGGTGAAAGATACAGGACAGATGTCAGAGGTAGTTTCTTTACTCAGAGAGTAGTAAGGGAATAGAATGCTTTGCCTGCAACGGTAGTAGATTCACGAACTTTAGGTACATTTAAGGCATCATTGGATAAGCATATGGATGTACATGGAATAGTGTAGGTTAGATGGGCTTGAAATCGGTATGACAGGTCGGCACAACATCGAGGGCCGAAGGGCCTGTACTGTGCTCTAATGTTCTATGTTCTATGTTCTATGAGGGGCAGTTCAACAGTCCTCCTCTAGTGGTGCAATTTCTCTTTACACACTGATGGGGCCAGGAAACATTATGGGGGTGATTTGTGACTAGCGCATGCACACAGCAAGTCCCAGTTCCATTAAAGCAAAACAAATAGCTGCTGGGACTTGTACAGTTAGCCCCTTCCTTCCCATGCCTAGGTCTAGCGTCCACACAGTCAGACGGGCCATTAACTACCAATTCCACACACCTACCCTGCACAACTCTTGTCCAAGTTCCCCTCTCCCCTTGGCAAGGCTTACTGGAATATGCTACTTCATAAAGCTGACTAGGGTTCCAGGCTGGTGTTGCCACAAAACGCTTCTACAGACCGTGCTAGCAGGTAACATGCTGTCTGATTCCCATGCAGCTAGACGTGTGTCCTATAAAACAGATTGTCCTGCTGGCCATGCACAGGCAGAATAATACTCAGTCCAATGGTTAAATTGCAAGCTGATGAGGAAATCCATCATTTACAGTCACTCAGGTGGATCCAGCGATTCTGTCCTTTAACTTTAAGAGCTGTTGGAGTCTGAAGAAGCACTTGAAATGGTCCCTTCCACCTTGGTCCGAGCTTGGGACAATCCCAGTCCCGGACAAGTACAAAATCTCCAATCTGCGGCCGCGAAGACCGATCCTGAACCTTGAGGTCTTGGTCCGGTGTCTGCGGAGGTGGTCCAAAGGCGCACTTCACCTGCAAATGGAGAAAATTTAAAGATGATGTTAATTGTCGGAAGTACCTTTGCATTTCTTCTCCCATCACATTTAGGTCAATTTGGGTGGGTGGGCTAGTATTGGCATCCCAGGGTGTTCTGCGGGTCGGCGATAGACTATTTCTGCTGCTGAAAGCCCAGTAGTAGAGTGGGATGTTATCCGCATGTGATACAAGGCTAGTGGCAAAACCTTCAGCCAAATAAGGTCGGTCTCTAATGTCAACTTGGTCAGTTTAGTTTTGAGTGTTCCATTAGCTCTTTCCACTATCCCTGCTGCCCGGGGGTGGTAGGCACAGTGGAATTGCTGTTGGATGCGTAACGTATCACACAGTTCCTTATTAATCTTCCCTACAAAGTGAGGGCCGTTGTCTGAACTAATTTGTTGCGACACTCCAAACCTCGGTATTATTTCAGTTAATAATAGTTTTACTACTGTTGAGGCTTTGTTGTTTGTCATTGGGAAAGCCTCTATCCACCTATTGAATACATCTACAATGACAAGACAATATTTATAACAGTTTACACGCGGTAACTCAGTAAAATCTAGCTGAATGCATTAAAACGGTCCACCTGGCAAGGGTGTTTTTCCTGGTGAGCATCTCACCCGCTGACCCACATTGTTTTGCTGGCATGTGAGACATGATGCTGTGAGACTGGGCTGCCTCAGTCAGTCTGGGGTGCCACCAGGTACGGAGCATAATACCACTCATTCCCTCCTTGCCAAGGTGAGTGTCAGTATGCAGAGTCAACAAGCATAGGTAACAAAGTATCAGGTATACACACTTGGCCGACTGGGGTAACCGAAAAATCTGAGGACGCAGAATGCAAGCATCCATGCGCCTTCCAAATATGCTTTTCAGAAGCAGGGGCGTCCCCCTGTAAGTGCCAAACAGTGACTAAATCTGGCATGCCCGTCTTGTCCAAAGGAGGCATTCGATTTACCGCCCGCTTGTTCATAGAGGGTAAAATAAAATTTGTTCTGCAGCAGCCTGTTTAGCAGCCAGATCAGCCGGAGTGTTGCCCCGAGTAACTATAGAATCATTGGAGGCATGAGCAGCACGTTTGATAAAAGCCAATTGTTTAGGGAGGAGGATCGCCTGGAGAAGGCTTTTAACATACAGGGAATTCTGGATGGGTGTACCTGAGGACGTTAAAAATCCACACTGAGACCACAACTGGCCAAAGTCGTGGGAGACTCCAAAGGCAGAGCGAGAGTCGGTGTAAGTATTCGCTGACTTCCCTGTGGCTAGAATGCAGGCATGGGTAAGGGCAAAAAGTTCTGCTTTCTGAGCAGATACCGGGGGCTCAAATGTCACCCATTCTAATGTGGAGGCAGCGTCGCCAATCGCGTATCCAGAGAGGGGGGTACCCAAGGGGGATATGGAGGAACTGCCATCAACAAACAGGATAAGGTCTGGAGAAGGGAGAGGGGCATCAGTAAGGTCGGGGCGGGGAGAGGTTAGAAATAGGTTCCTTAGCAGGCAGTAATGTGGGGGTTCTAAGAGCTCATCTGGAGGTTTGCTCAAAAATGTGGCTGGGTTAATAGTGGAGCAGAAAGAGAATGCCAAGAGGGGATTGTTAAGGAGTGCCACTTTGTAGCAGCTTAAACGTGCCTGGGTAAGGTGTTAAGCCTGGTGGGAAGTGAGGAGGGCTACAATGGCATGTGAGGTATAGACGGTAAGAGGCTGGTGGACAGTAACATTAGAGGCTGCAGTGACTAAGGAATAAATCGTGGGGAGAATCTGGGAACAAGGGGGTAATCTGTGAGCTAGTGTCCAGGCGGGTGGAGTAGCAGGCAACCGGTCGTTTGCAATCGCCGTGAGTCTGTGTTAATACCCCAGTAGCTCATCCATCCAGAACATTAACACATAGCTGGAAAGGCCTGTCATATAAAGGTCTTCCCCATGCTGGGGCAGCAGCAAGGGCTGCTTTTAAGTCTGTGAAGGCTGACCTTTGCTCGTTAGAGAAGGTAAAGGTTTTTGGGGCTTTACAAGAAGTGAAAGGGGTTAGGAGTTTGGTGAGCAAAGTTACATTAGGGAGTCATGGTCGACAATAATTTACTAACCCTAAAAAGGCCCTCATCTGTTTAGGGGTGGTGGGTGAGGCGGTCATAAGAATAGGGGTAATGTGCTCAGGGGTGAGTGTCCGCTCTGAGGCGCTGAGCAAAATTCCTAGGAACTGTACCTGCCTTTGGTTACGCTTAACCTTCGCGGCAGGCACAACATATCCCCAAGAGTGGAGAGCATTTAATAGTCTATTAGTATCTGCAACATTTGTGGATGCTGATGGGCTTGCTAAGAGTCGATCATCAATGTATTGGACGACTGTGGAGCCATCCAAGAGTCAGAGATTTTGGAGCTGGAGTGCAAAACCTGGGAAAATAGGGTAGACGAGTGAATGAACCCTTGGGGGAGACGAGTCCAAGTATACTGCTGGTCGTTGAAGGTAAAGGCAAACAGATACTGAGACTCCTTATCCAAGGGAACAGCAAAAAATGCATGTTCTAAGTCCACAATGGTGAAAACACACACATCCGAGGGGATGTTACTTCGGATAGTGGCAGGATTAGAGACAATTGGATGCAAGGGTCGGACTACCTTATTTATTTGTCTGAGGTCCTGGACCAGTCGCCATTTCCGTCGGCCAGGTTTAGGGACGAGCAGAATAGGAGTATTGCAAGGTGATTGGCAAGGGACTAAAATACCTTGTTGGAGGAATGAATCTATTAAGGAGGTTATCCCTTCCACTGCCTCGGTTTTGAGAGGATATTGAAGTATCGAGGATAAGGGCGCTCCCGGGATGACCTGTATTTTTATAGGAGTGACCGGAGTATATCCCACCTCATGTCTGGAAGCAGATCATAGGTCCGGAGAAGGTTCCTCGGAGGGGCTATGATGAGGGGCAGTCAGGCCCCTGGACAGGAGGAGTTCTGGCCCCCGGGAACGGGTCAGCTAAATGAGCGGCCCCAGCATAGTGGGGACGAGTTTTAAATTGGCCACCCGCAGGTGGGTGGCGCTGTAAATAGACAGAACATATACACAATTCAAGTTTAAAGGGTCTACTGTAAACCTGTCAGTTTCAGTATGACGTACGTGTGTAAGTGATGGAGTACGGTTTGGGAATGGATGAATGAATGAATGAATGAATGGATGATGGGCCCTAGGACCCCACGGAGCCACAGCTGTGGGAGAAACCGCAGCTGGCAGTTTCAAGAGGTATCAGTTACCTGGATAAATGGTTGTGAATTTCAAAACAATGGCGCGGGCCATTAATGGAAAGGCATGCTCCTGCCTTAAAGCATGCGTGTCTTTTTGTTCTGTTTTCCAGATGGGTCATCTGGCGGCATGGGTAGCGGTGGCGGTCATCATCAAGATGGGTACAGCGCGTCAGGGAACCACCGAGGAGTCTCTAGTGTACGGGTGCTCTGGGGGTAGGGCACCACTTGTAACAACTGGGCAGGGGAATCCGATGGCTATTGGACAGGCTCACTACTTCCACAAGGGGAGGTGGCCTGGGTGGCTGGGGTTAGGGAGAATCCCGGGGATAGAGGTGAGGATAGATGGGGATCCCATGTCTCAACCTCAGAAACAGTACAATTTCCCCAGGGAAGCGGAGGCTGATCTGGAAGTCACCCTGAGTTCATTAGTCAGGCAGGGGGTATTAAGACCAATAGCTACCCATGTGAACTCGCCGCTCTGGCTGGTGAGAAAGCCAGATAACTCCTGGAGGGCAATAGTGGACTATAGGGTGTTAAATAAGAATATTCCAGCTTGCGCTCCAACAGTCGCAGCCGTGGCCGATCCATTAGGAGAAATCCCGTGTCAGCATCTGTATTCACGGTGCTGGATATCTCGAATGGTTTCTGGTCTATCCCGGTTCGGCAGGACCAGTACAAATTTGCATTTACTTTTAAAGGACAACAGTGCACATGGAGTTGTCTGCCACAGGTTTTACATAATAGCCCCAGCATTTTCCACCAGTGTATGGCAGACTGTTTAAAAGATTTCAGTGAGCCACACAGGCTTGTACAGTACGTGGACGACATCCTGTTGTTCACAGACAATAGTGAGGAACATGGCCCCCTACTTAGTGAGTTATTACGACTCCCATGCAAGAGCGGGTTGAAGGTAAACCCGAAGAAGGCACAGATAGGGTTGAGGGAGGTCAAGTTCCTGGGACTGACCCTGAGGGCTAGAGAGCGCAGCAGAGATGCAGCACAGGCTAAAAAGGGCTTGCGGGATGGCTTGGTATATTTGAACAGTGTCCAGGATGTAATCTATAAAATCTTCTGGGTTAGTCTTTCGATCAGGAGCCCTTGACAAATTAAACACATCTCTTGTGGCTTCCAAGGGGTATCGTCCTACATTGTATTTTGACCCCCTTATGTTGGGTTTGGTTAAGGGACCGTGTGATTAGGAAATTGTTGGAGATTTTTCTTACGGGGGTCCTTCTTTAGGGGATGGCTATTCGAGGGTCTCTGCCAAACTCTGTCCTCACATTCACTATCCTCTGCTTGTGAGTTGGGACTATCATATTCTCCGCTACTTGTAGAATCGCTAGGAAACGCTAGACGGGTGCTCGAGTGAACTGCACCCGGGACTTATGTTTCCTGAGGCTTCTCTTATGGGTTTTAAAAGAATCTTGTCGTCCCTCCTTTTGTTCACTAACGGTCGGTTCTGTATTCTGTTTCCTGTTTCCCTGTTTAGTTTTAGACCTGGTATGACAGGAGATAGGGTCTGTACAAGCCGCAGGTTTGTCGGGGATCATGTGGGCTGATTACTGAAGGGCTTGGAGGTTCTATAGGAGGTTTAGTTTGTGCAGCGTACGGTGGCGGTGATAGGGCTACGGGCGATTGCTGGGGCTGATGGCAGTGTTGGGGTGCGTGCAGATGTGGGTTGGCCAAGGATGGGTAGGGTTGTGGAGGGGGTTGTGGTCCCAATGGGGCAGAGGGGTGCCTTCCCCAGTCCTCGTCGTCTTGCTCATCTGTATCATTAATTTGGAGCAACATCGGTCTACCAGATATGTCAGGAGGTACCTCTGATTTTTTTGTTTTCTGTCAACGCGGCCTGCCGCTCTAGTCCCTGTTCTTTGTCGCGTTGTTCTCTCTCCTGCCTTTCTTGTTTAACTCTTTCCCTTTCATTCATCTCATGATCCTCACACTGCAGCTTTAAAACCTCCCAAGTTTTAGGTTTCCCCTCATTATCAAGGCACTGATCCCTCTCCTACGTGCATTATCCACCCAAATGGCCAGTTTTGATTTTTCAGTCAGCTCCTCAGCTCTCTTTCTCCAGAATGACATTAACCCTGTCCATTTGGTTCCCACATGACGTGTCCATAGTGCCTCTTCTGCTTTAGTACATCGATCTATATCCCACGTTCCCCTAAAGGCCAATTCTCATTTCCCAATTTTTTATTTAGGCATGCCAACAGACATCTGTACTGTACTTCATTTTCGGGGTCATCCCAGCATAACCAATTCGACACTCGACTTATCCAGCGCTTTCACTTTTTACTTGTTTCTATATACTACACCAGTGTCCTTAGTCTCAACACCCACTTCAGGGTCCTGACCTTCACGTGGGGGATTTCCCCTCTTAACAATTGGTCTAAGGCAGGGTGGTTGAGACAGACAGACACTGTAACTATTCTATACCTAGGTCTGAACACTTATTATACCTTCCCAATCTTATACTAACCCCCTCCTGAACTTACCTAGTCAATTTTCCCGGGCCACCGGGGACTCTAACCTTCCGGATTTTTCTCCCAGTTACCCGACCGGGGTCTCTAACCTCCAGGCTTTAGGATTTAGCGGTGTTCAGGACCGTGAGTTGTCTCGGGGTTCCATCAGTACACAGCCACGCAGGGACAAGGGGTCACATGGGGGGCAGGTTAGTGAGAGAGACCAAGGTGAATCTTACCTTGCGGGCCCGTCTGTCTCACTCCCCTGACGCTCAAACGATCACTTATTCAGCCCTCCTCGTGAGACTGCTGTACATGTTGGAACCCTGCTCGCAGCGCCACATGTTAGGTTCGTTTCTGGAGACCCTCACGAACTTGATGCAATAACAAGACACTGACCTGTTTAGAGAAACACAAATCCTTTATTACAATGCAAGTACAAGCTGTGGAGGGTCACTGTACTCAACCCTGCACAGAGTGCAGAGTCTCGTAAGGAATTCTCTCCAAGCAGCGGACAGTCCCCGCTTTTTACACCTTATCAAGTGCATAATACATAAAGCAATTCTACATCTCACAATGACATGATACATGAAACAATCACTACAGCAGACAAAGACATGATACAAAACAATTATACATCGAAAACATAAAGAGAGCAGGATATAGTATCGATCGTTCGCGAAGTGACTGCTAACGACAGGAGGTGATTCCAAGTTGCGAAAGTGGCAAAATGTAATTTCAAACCACGGGACCATCTGGCTGGAACAAAGTTAGTGCCCCGGCCCCTTTGTCAGAGACAGAAGTTACATACTTCAGAAGTCTCACACCTTTACAAATGATCCTCACCTAACCTTATTTGAGACAGTTTCCACATACCCCCATGCACAGCTTATCTCTAATTCTAGATAACAAAGTGTAGAGCTGGATGAACCAAGCAGCATCTCAGGAGCACAAAAGCTGATGTTTCGGGCCCAGACCCTTCATCAGAGAGGGGGTGGGGAGAGGGTTCTGAAATAAATAGGGAGAGAGGGGAAGGCGGACGGAAGATGGATAGGGAAAAGATAGGTGGAGAGGAGGGCACAGTTGGGGAGGTAGGGAGGGGATAGGTCAGGCCCGGGACGATGGACAGGTCAAGGGGGCGGGATGAGGTTAGTAGGTATGAAATAGAGGTGAGGCTTGAGGTGGGAGGAGGGGATAGGTGAGAGGAAGAACGGGTTAGGGAGGCAGGGACGAGTTGGGCAGGTTTTGGGATGCAGTGGGGGGAGGGGAGATTTTGAAGCTGGTGAAATCGACATAGGAACACTGCAGCCCAACGGTACCAAAGTGGAATATGAGTTGCTGTTCCTGCAACCTATGGGTTCCATGCACTTACCACTCTCTGAGTAAAGAACCTGCCTCTGACATCTGTCTTAAATATATCACCCCTCAATTTGTAGCTATGCCCCCTTGTACAAGCTGAAGTCATCATCCTCGGAAAAAGACTCTCACTGTCCACCCTATCTAATCCTCTGATCATCTTGTATGTCTCTATTAAGTCCCCTCTTAGCCTCCTTCTCTCCAATGGGAGCAGACCTAAGTCCCTCAGCCTTTCATCACAGGGCTTGCGCTCCAGACCAGGCAACATTCTGGTAAATCTCTGCACCTTTTCCTGTATTTTCCACATCCTTCCTGTAATGGGGTGACCAGAACTGCACACAATATTCCAAATGAGGCCGCACTAGCGTTTTGTACAGTTGCAGCATGACATCACGGCTCTGGAACTCAATCCCTCCACCAATAAAACCTAACACACCGTAAGTCTTCTTAACAGCACTATCAAACTGGGTGGCAACTTTCAGGGATCTATGTACATGGACACCAAGATCCCTCTGCACATCCACACCACCAAGAATCTTTCCATTGACCCAGTATTCTGCCTTCCTGTTATTCTTCCCAAAGTGAATCACCTTACATTTATCCACATTGAACTCCATTTGCCATCTTTCAGCCCAATTCTGCAGTTTATCCAAGTCTCCCTGCAACCTGCAACATTTTTCCACACTGTCCACCACTCCACCGACTTCAGTGTCATCTGCAAACTTACTAAGCCAGCCACCTATGCCCATGTCCAAGTCATTTATAATGACAAATATCATTTATAAAAGTGACAAACAGCAGTGGTCCTGACTCCAGGCTGAATATTTTCCATCAACCACCACTCGTTGCCTTCTTACAGAAAGCCAGTTTCTAATCCAAACTGCTAAATCTCCCTCAATCCTGTGCCTCTGTATTTTCTCCAATAGCCTACCATGTGGAACCTTATCAAAGGCTTTACTGAAGTCCATGTACACCACATCAACTGCCCTTCCTTCATCCACATGCTTGGTTACCTTCTCAAAAAACTCAATGAGGTTTGTGAGACATGACCTGCCCTTGACAAATCCATGCTGACTATCTCCAATCAAATTGTTGCTTGCTAGATGATTATAAATCCTATCTCTTACAGTCCTTTCCAAAAATTTTCCTACAACAGGCATAAGGCTCACAGGTCTATAATTACCTGGGTCATCCCTACTGCCCTTCTTGAACAAGGGCACAACATTTGCAATCCTCCAGTCCTCTGGTACTAAACCTGTAGACAATGAGGACTCAAAGATCAAGGCCAAAGGCTCCACCACCTCCTCCCTAGCTTCCCAGACAATCCTCAGAAATATCCCATCTGGCCCAGGAGATTTATCTACCTTCACAGCTTCTAGAATTGATAACACCTCCTCCTTACTAACATTAATCCTTTCAATTCTAGTAGCCCGTAACTCAGTCATCTCCTCTACAATATTCTCCCGTTCCTCAGTGAAAACAGATGAGAAATAATCATTTAGCACCTCTCCGATCTCCACAGGGTCCACACACAACTTCCCACGGAAGATGATGCGTTGTATCTGGACATTGGTGGGGTGGTATGTGAGGATAGGGGGATTCTCTTTTGGCGGTTATTGCAGGGGCAGGGGCGGAATGTGAGGGATGAGTTGCGGGAAATGCGGGAGACACTGTCAAGGGCTTTCTCGACCACTGCAGGGGGGTGTGGAAAGTTGCGGTCCTTGAAGAACGAGGACATCTGGGATGTATGGGAGCGTAATACCTCATCCTGGGAGCAGATGCGGTGAAGGTGAAGGAATTGGGAATAGGGGATGGAATTTTTGCAGGGGGGTGGGTGGGAGGAGGTGTATTCTAGGTAGCTGTGGAAGTCAGTGGGCTTGAAATGGACATCAGTTTCTAGGTGGTTGCCTGAGATAGGGACAGAGAGGTCCAGGAAGGTGAGGGATGTGTTGGAAATGGTCCAGTTGAACTTGAGGTTGGGGTGGAAGGTGTTGGCGAAGGGGATGAACTGTTTGAACTCTTGGAAAGCCTTCGACCGTGTCTCCCGCAACTCATCCCTCACACCCCACCACCGCAATAACTGCCAAAAGAGAATCCCCCTAGTCCTCACATACCACCCCACCAACCTCCAGATACAGCGCTTCATTCTCTGACACTTCCACCATCTACAATCCGAGCCCACCACTAAAGACATTTTTCCATCCCCACCCGTCTGCTTTCCGGAAAGACCACTCTCTCCGTGACTCCCTTGTCCGTTCCACACTCCCCTCCAACCCCACCACACCCGGCACTTCCTCCCGCAGCCGCAGGAAGTGCTACACTTGCCCCCACACCTCCTCCTTCACCCCCATCCCAGGCCCCAAGATAACTTTCCACATCAAGCAGATGTTCACCTGCACAACCGCCAATGTGGTATACTGCATCCGCTGTACCCATTGTGGCCTTCTCTACATTGGGCAAACCAAGCCGAGGCTTGGGGACCGCTTTGCAGAAAACCTTGGTTCACAATAAACAACTGCACCTCCCAGTCACAAACCATTTTAACCCCCTCAATTCCTTAGACGACATGTCCATCCTGGGCCTCCCGCAGTGCCATAATGATGCCACCCATAGGTTGCAGGAACAGCAACTCATATTCCGCTTGGGAACCCTGCAGCCCAATGGTATCAATGTGGATTTCACCAACTTCAAAATCTCCCCTCCCCTACAGCATCCCAAACCCGCCCAGCTCATCTCCGCCTCCCAAACCTGCTCTTCCTCTCACCTATCCCTTCCTCCCACCTCAAGCCGCACCTCCATTTCCTACCTACTAACCTCATCCCGCCCCCTTGACCTGCCCGTCATCCCCAGACTGACCTATCCCCTACCTCCCACCTATACTCTCCTCTCCACCTATCTCCTCCTCTATCCACGGATGATCGGAACTGCAGATGCTGGAGAATCCAAGACAACAAAGTGTGAAGTTGGATGAACACAGCAGGCCAAGCAGAGACTGAAGAAGGATCTAGGCCAGAAACATCAGCTTTTGTGCTCCTGAGGTGCTGCTTGGCCTGCTGTGTTCATCCAGCTTCACACTTTGTTATCCTCCTCTATCCATCTTTAGTCCGCCTCCCACTCTCTCCCTAATTTATTTCAGAATCCTCTCCCCATCCCCCTTTTCTGATGAAGGGTCTGGGCCTGAAACGTCAGCTTTTGTGCTCCTAAGATGCTGCTTGGCCTGCTGTGTTCATCCAGCTCCACACTTTGTTATCTCGGATTCTCCAGCATCTGGCATTCCCATTATCTCTTATCTCTACGAAAGAAACGAACTGTGTAGTGAATGAAACCTTTGAAGAGCAGGTGTGCATGCTGGAATGGATAGAGATAGAGGAAGCTGATGTACTGAAAATTTTGTCAAACATTAAGATTGACAAGTCGCCAGGCCCGGATCAGATTTGTCCTCGGCTGCTTTGGGAAGCGAGAAATGCAATTGCTTCGCCACTTGCGAAGATCTTTGCATCCTCGCTCTCCACTGGAGTCGTACCTGAGGACTGGAGAGAGGCAAATGTAATTCCTCTCTTCAAGAAAGGAAATAGGGAAATCCCCGGCAATTATAGACCGGTAAGTCTCACGTCTGTCGTCTGCAAGGTGTTAGAAAGGATTCTGAGGGATAAGATTTATGACCATCTGGAAGAGCATGGCTTGATCAAATACAGTCAACACGGCTTTGTGAGGGGTAGGTCATGCCTTACAAACCTTATCGAGTTTTTTTGAGGATGTGACTAGTAAGGTTGATGAGGGTCGAGCTGTGGATGTGGTGTATATGGACTTCAGTAAGGCATTTGATAAGGTTCCCCATGGAAGGCTCATTCAGAAGGTCAGGAGGAATGGGATACAGGGGAACTTAGCTGCTTGGATACAGAATTGGCTGGCCAACAGAAGACAGCGTGTGGTAGTAGAAGGAAAATATTCTGCCTGGAAGTCAGTGGTGAGTGGGGTTCCACAGGGCTCTGTCCTTGGGCCTCTACTGTTTGTAATTTTTATTAATGACTTGGACGAGGGAATTGAAGGATGGGTCAGCAAGTTTGCAGACGACACAAAGGTCGGAGGTGTCGTTGACAGTGTAGAGGGCTGTTGTAGGCTGCAGCGGGACATTGACAGGATGCAGAGATGGGCTGAGAGGTGGCAGATGGAGTTCAACCTGGATAAATGCGAGGTGATGCATTTTGGAAGGTCGAATTTGAAAGCTGAGTACAGGATTAAGGATAGGATTCTTGGCAGCGTGGAGGAACAGAGGGATCTTGGTGTGCAGATACATAGATCCCTTAAAATGGCCACCCAAGTGGACAGGGTTGTTAAGAAAGCATATGGTGTTTTGGCTTTCATTAACAGGGGGATTGAGTTTAAGAGTCGTGAGATCTTGTTGCAGCTCTATAAAACTTTGGTTAGACCGCACTTGGAATACTGCGTCCAGTTCTGGGCGCCCTATTATAGGAAAGATGTGGATGCTTTGGAGAGGGTTCAGAGGAGGTTTACCAGGATGCTGCCTGGACTGGAGGGCTTATCTTATGAAGAGAGGTTGACTGAGCTCGGTCTCTTTTCATTGGAGAAAAGGAGGAGGAGAGGGGACCTAATTGAGGTATACAAGATAATGAGAGGCATAGATAGAGTCGATAGCCAGAGACTATTTCCCAGGGCAGAAATGGCTAGCACGAGGGGTCATAGTTTTAAGCTGGTTGGTGGAAAGTATAGAGGGGATGTCAGAGGCAGGTTCTTTACGCAGAGAGTTGTGAGAGCATGGAATGCGTTGCCAGCAGCAGTTGTGGAAGCAAGGTCATTGGGGTCATTTAAGAGACTGCTGGACATGCATATGGTCACAGAAATTTGAGGGTGCATCCATGAGGATCAATGGTCGGCACAACATTGTGGGCTGAAGGGCCTGTTCTGTGCTGTACTGTTCTATGTCTAATTCTATTCAGGCAGGAAGCTTAAGGCAGTGTCTGCATACCTACGTGTAGGAAGATAAGGAGTTACAAAGTTTTACACTTCATTCTAGTTGGGCAGGAAGTTTTAAGGCAGTGTCTGCATACCTCTGTGTAAGCAGATAAAGGACATTGATTTACAGAAATATAGAAATCAATGGGATGTTATCCCAATAACATCTCAATCATGGTTCAGTTCTAGGTGAGATTGACAGCAGAAGCAAACACATTTAGGTGAATGGAGAGTAAATATCATTTATTTCCACTGACCTGACAGTCCACAAACTGGTGATCCCTCCTTAGTATGTTCACTGGTGTTTTAGCACATCAGAGGATTGAGGGAACAGCCTCTCCCAGACGTAATCTCACTGGTCTATCAGTGCTTGAGATGACTGAATTGAATGTCTTCCCACAGTAATGAATGGCATCTCACTGGTATATCTGCAGACTGACTGACCGAGTGAATCCCTTTCTGTTGTAGGGAGAAATATCAAAGAGAGACCTAAAGTTCTATGTTCTAGAGTACAAATGAACTTTAATCAGAGCTTTTTTGCCACACATGTGTGAGGGGCCAGAGACCACTCCAAATCTGGTTTTCACATGGGGACCAGTTGCGCTCTTAAATACTGCACAGATTGGAAGTCAGTGACACACAGAGGTCCCCAGCTGAATACAATATTTTTATACTTTTCAGTACAATTCTTTCTGCTATTATGTGTGTTGCGTCAACACGAATTGGCTGTCATGCAATTGATGGATAGGTGAATGCTGTTTGTAAAACATGCATGTGTGTTGGCTATTACATGATTCAATCCCCAACATTTTAAGTGTCATAGTGTGCAGAGGAATGCAATGTTTACACCAACAGAGTCTCTGCATCAACATCATATGTCAAGAGTGAGGATGTTGCAGAGCTGCTTGAGTCCCATTGTGAAGACCTCTCTACAGCTGAGGAGGGAACGGAAGCTGGAGATGAAAAGGTTGAAGTCCAGGATGCAGCACCACATCAGGTTTCCACTTCTCTTTTGTCTTCTATCCCGAGGGAAGTTGAGAAGCAGTTGCAGCTCTTAGAAGACATTTATTACAGACATTTATGCAGAATGCAGCAGGATAGCAATTCGTGGAACAAGGTCTTATTTGGCACCCTACGAACAGCTTCTTCACGAAAGGAGAAAAACAGCAAAGCAGCAAAAACTAGATGCCTTTTTCAAGCCAACCCTGCTCCCCAGAAGAAGCAGTCAGAAGACAATGAACCACAGCCATCCACTTCTGGATTAACTATTTTTCATCCTAACCCTGCAACCGCAACTGCACCTGAAGGTGATGATGGTGATAACCCTCCGTCCCTGTTTTAACAACTCAGCAACCTCAAAACCACCATCCTTCCTATCAAGTTATGTTCAACCTTTTTTCAGTGTAAAGTTTTAAATTTACTGTAGTATTTCATCAATATAAATGAATTTAACATTCCTTTAAACTGTGCTAACCTGTGTGTCAGGATAACTCCCATATCTGTTTTTGATTAATATTTTTGTCTATAAGCCCTGTTATTTTTATAGCATGATTTTCTATAGCATGAGGTCACACAGAATGCAATTATTGTGTTATAACAGAAAGGATTTTAATTACTTGCGACATTGATTTCATTATTAGCCACATCTTGTAATCTATACAGCCAACCCAGTAAACATGTAATCAATGGTCGACAACTCCATGGACAGCCCTAGATTCTCCCATAATCTCATGATGTCTGCTAGATCCCTCTATCATTTTGTCTTGGGATCTTACAATGCTTCTGACAGTTACATTTCGTCCCAGACATTTGTCAGCTGCACTGCATTATTTACCAATTATCTAAACACTTGCTTCTCACCAAAAACACTTCCAAATTCTGTACTAACTTTAGTATGGCAGATTAGGAAGGATATTAATTTCTACCAATTGTTACAAAATCTTCAAATTCATCTCTAATATAAAGTTATTACAATTCTGTAACACTGACAAATTGAGAACGATCCCTCTCTCACTCTCGCCTGAGGGATCAAACAAGTCTTTCTCACTTGCAGCTGCAGTTTACTACTTGTTATCTGCATGCTGTAAGTGAATTTTAAACTTAAGTTTCATCAGTAAAATCTTCTATCTGAATTACAGTGACAAGGGTGAAATTCAACCACTTTACAACTTTACCAAGTCTTTAAACAAAACTTGCTTAGATTTCACAAATAACTACAGGACATAACTGCTTTGTGGTTTGTAATTTGCCTTTGTCTGTGCTTTGCTCTGCTGTTGTCTGGATAGGTTTTCTGAACTGTTGCCTTTCCCTGATCTTTGCATGTACAAATTATTCATATCTGTACTTAAGTTACAATTGTTTATTTCTCCTCAATTATGACCTCTCTTTTTATAACCTTCCTCAGTTCTCCTCCTGTGTCAATAGATTTTTGAAGGTTGTGTTTGCACCATTTATTACCTTATCTTCCCTGATAATGCACTGGGCCTCTTTACTGCCTGCAAACATTTGCTCAAGGAATGCAACTGGCTCTTTCACACTAATGTGTTGTTTACCTTTCTAATTCTACAATTAACTAAAAGATTCAGAATTCTGTAGAATCAGACTTTCTACTGTACTTTTACTAAATAACAAGCTTGAGTGGCTAAATTAGGCCTTTCAAAAATACCTAGATGTATAGAACTGTCTGTTTACAGAAACTTGATTAAATCCTCCACCACGAATGTTTCTTCCAACAGAGGATCTCATCTCACCCGGTAGCTCTTTATGGAGACCACAGGTCTATCTGTGAACATCAACGGTGACTGTCAACACCTTTTGCCATCTTGCGTCAGCTAAAAAAGCCTAAAATGGCCACTTTGACAATTATAAACATGGGTCACTACAATACTTTCCATAATTGGAGCAGGTCCTATGAAAGGACAAAATATAAATATAAATATAAGTATAGAAACATAGACACCAGGAACAGGAGTAGGCCATTTGGCGTTTTGAGCATGCTGTCATTCAATATGATCATAGCTGGCCTATATATCAATCTTGTTGCCATATTCCTGCTTTTGCTCAATAACCATTGATACCTTAAAAACCTAAAAAAATTTCTCTTCTTTCTTGAATACATTCCATGATATAGCCTCCATAGCCTTCTGTGATACAAAATTCCTAAGGTTCACTACACAGTGCATGAAGAAATTTTCCCTACATTCCTTGGTTCTAGACTCCCCAACCAGGGAAAACATCCTCCCTGTATCTAATTTGTCCAAACCTGTGAGAATTTTATTCATTTCAATCAATCGCCTCCCATCCTTCTGAACTGTAGGGAATACAGGCCCATTCGAGCCAACCCCTCTTCATAGGGTCATAAAGTGGAGGTTGATCCCACTCTATTCTGATAATTAAAACCAAAGTGCCAAAGAGGGGACCCTCCCTTATAATCTGTTTAAAAAGGAATGTGAAAAGTGGTGTAAACGACCTCTCAGCAACTTCTAGTAGTTAAATAAAACAAGTCCCTGACACTCACTTTACATTCAACAAATTTTTTTTTATCAAACTCTAATAGTAAACAAATTAACTAAACTATTAACAAACTGAATGAACCCTTCTAACCACTAACTATTCCTGAATAAAACAAGATTTTAATGGTATGCTGTTCCAATAAATATGAGTGCCACTTACATAAAATAAACACAAACACAAACTTTAGTCTCTCAACGTTACAGCCAGATTACATGTCTACTGGAATGCTCTGTGCCTTCTCCATCAAATATACTGTCAGGAGTGGCTCCTCTGTCAAATTCTTCTGTCAGGCTTATTAACTAGTTGTGTTGTAGGTATCTTTGATTTAGATGGTACTTTCTCTAAAACTTAGAGAAAACGGTAAGAGCTAGTGATTCTCTCTTGACAGCTGAGAGCTGTTAACTCTGGCAGACAACAGTTAATTCTCCTGATTTTTTTTCTCAACTGTCCTCTCTTTTTACACCCTTGATGATATTGAGAGTCTGAAACGTGGATACAGGCAGGGCTAGGATACAGAGTCTCATGACCTGCGCCTACATGACTAGTTGCAGCTAGGAGCAACTGCCTGATGAATGCTCTTGGTAACTTAGATGGCAACAAGATGGCTTCTCAATGCAAGTTAACACAACAAAATGGCTTTGAGGCTGCTAACTACGAATTCCGCTAGAGCTACATAAATAACTAACCCCCAGACCGTTGCAAGGGAAGATTAGCAGACAATGTGCCCTTTAGAATACAGAAGTGACTTGATAAGATAAGGAAGTACTAACCGCTCTAACTGACCTTCGGGAGCAGATGTGGCGGCACGGTGTCACGAGATAAAAGGGACCTAAGCGTTGTGACATAAGTTGTTTACCAGTTAATATCATTTGACCAAGTAACTGCCAATGAAGCAATATCACATATTGATTGGTAATTGTTTGAATGTACTGTGCAATCACACCTTGTACCTTGCTTTAAGAAAAGTATAAAAATGTCTTTGTATTAAGTTATTGAGTGCAGCTCCTCCAACAAATACAGAAGCATTCACCTTCTGTATTTCTGGATGCTCTGTACCCGGCCGTATGAAGAAACAACGAGTAAAGCCTTAAACAGCCAGACCGATTGTGAGCGCTCATTGATCGATCACACAATCAAGAGACCCTGCTGGGGGTCGAGATTTTCATCTGGTACTGTGACTCAGACTCGGTACGTACGGATTGTGGACAGCGATGTAAGGACATTGAGTCCTCCACTATTGAGTGCAGAGGAATCGGCCGGCCGGACGTGAGTATCAGCCAGTTTCAATGGTCTTTATCCTGTCAAGGTGTTTTATGCCAGTTTGATTTCAGCTATGTTATTGAAAATCTGGATACCCAGCAGGGTCTCTTGGTTCCGCAATCGATCAATGAGCACTTGCAATCGGTCTGGTTGTTTAAGGCTTTACTCTTTGTTTCTTCATACGGCCGGGTACAGAGTATCCGGAAACACAGAAGTTGAGCACTTCCGTATTTGTCGGAGGAGCTGCACACAACAACTTAATACAAAGACATTTTTATACTTTTCTTAAAGCAAGGTACAAGGTGTGATCACACAGTACATTCAAACAATTACCAATCAATACGTGATATTGCTTCATTGACAGTTACTTGGTCCAATGATATTAACTGGTAAACAACTTATGTCACAACACTTAGGACACTTGTATCTCGCAACATAGTGCTGCCACACCTGCACCCGAAGGTCAGTTACAGCGGTTAGTATTTCCTTATTTTATCCAGTTACTTCTGTATTCTAAAGGGCGCATCGTCTGCTAATCTTTCTTTGCCACCGTCTGAGGGTTAGTTATTTATGCAGCTCTAGCAGAATTTACAGTTAGCAGCCTAGAAGCCACTTTGTTCTGCTAACTTGCATCGAAAAGCCATCTTGTTGCCATCTAAGTTACCAAGAGCATTCATCAGGCAGTTGCTCCGAGCTGCAACTAGTCACGCAGGCGCAGGTCATGAGCCTCCATATCCTAGCCTAGCCTGTATCTAGGTTTCAGACTCTCATCTCCCCACTTTGGTCATTCCATGACCACACCATAGGGTGGGAGAGCATAGATTAGATCAGTCAAAGTGGATGAATGCCAGAGCCTGTCAATACTCCTCCTCTTCCAAGGAGGAGTTAGGGTGGACAACTGGTTCTCCTCATCCTCAATGGGGACACCATCAGGACGGAGGAGGAGCATTTCCTGAGGGGAACCGATATCACTAATGGAATTCATTAGTTTAGCAATAATACATTTAACGATAGCAATACTAACAAAAAGACAAAGTAAATTAAGACCAAGATATATCGCTAGATTGAGCAGCTAGTGGTACCATGAGCCACCACTAAGGTGGTTCCTATTTTTGACACTAATGACTCCTGCTGATCCCCCTAGGGACAGGGACCTGAGGAACCCGTAGCCAAGCGAGGACCCCAACTCCTGCTGATCCCCCTAGGGACAGGGACCTGAGGAACCCGTAGCCAAGCGAGGACCCCAATGTTACTGGGTCCTTCCAGTCTGCACAGAATTGTGCGCTAACGGCTCGGGTCACTATCTTCCTACAGGTATGTCCTCGCTGGGGGCATGGGACAGTAAGTGGTCCAATAGTACCAACTGCAAAGAGGACTGGAAGGGTCGGTGTGGCTGTCGTGTACGTCCCATTAAGGAGGAACACAAAGCCTTTCTTAGCTCGATAGCATTTGACCTCCTGATTATTTTTCTGCATGAATTGTTTGTACCACCAGTTCTCCGGCTGGCTGGGGACTCCGCCTGACCCCACCCGTTGGTAGGTATCAAATGGATACGTCCAGGTGGCTGAACTAACGTGTCCC
Source organism: Stegostoma tigrinum (assembly GCF_030684315.1). Classification (NCBI taxonomy): domain Eukaryota; kingdom Metazoa; phylum Chordata; class Chondrichthyes; order Orectolobiformes; family Stegostomatidae; genus Stegostoma; species Stegostoma tigrinum. The sequence continues at coordinate 16,342,702 of NC_081395.1, read as the reverse complement.
ATTACACTGGCCATAAATAAACTGTCTACCAGCAGTTATGTTAAGACACCTTTGCTCATTTCAAGTGCACATAAACAGGCCTTTGTTCACTTGGCAATGTTGGCGGGAGCACTGCGTCTGTATACAACTGGTGTTCTTGGGGACTACAGCACATGCACACCCCCATCCCTGTCCTGAAAATCAAAGCAGGTAACTTAGCGGGTTTGAACATGTTGTGCCATTCTTTCTCTATGTTCCTATACAATTAGGGGACTGTTTCTTGTTTGAGTTTATCATCTGTACACATCTCCCGTGAACACTTCATCAGTATGTACCAGTCTGGCCTGCACATGAAGCGTTAGTTGTGTCAGTCGTGTATAAGTCAAAGGGAGTCCATCCAGGGGTGGCCACAAATAACGCCTCTTCTGACAGGGCAAGCAGTTTCCATATAAAAGGATATGAGTCTTAGAAAACAATTTGTCCTCTAGGCCTAATTTCGTAAAGGCGGTCTTGACAATGGAAAGTCCAATAGTAGTCTTTAATCCCTTTGCGGGGCCCATCGTTTACAATCACTCAGATGTCCCTGAACTTTGGCTGCTGTTGGTGTTTGCAGGAGTATCTGGAATGGTCCTTTCCACCTTGGCTCAGGGCGGTGCCAGTCCTTGATCAACAGGAGGTTTCCCGTTTGAAGTCTGGGAGATTCCTACTGGTCATCCTGGAGCAAGGATTAGGATATCTAAAATAAAAGAAGAATTGCTATTCGAAACATGCAGTTTTGGTTCTATCTTAAGAGTCTGGTTTGTTAGCAACTGATTCTGGTTTCTCTCCCAGTTCCTTATTGTCTCCATCTCCATCATCTCCCCCCTTGTAAGGGGCTCCACCGACGACCTTGCAATGATGGAGATGAACTCAGGTGGAGCGCCCGGCGATCTTAACAGCATTAGGGGTGGTGAGGAGAACCTGGAAGGGCCCCTCGCATCAATGTTGGAGGCCACGGCGTGTCCAATTCTTGATGAGAAAGAAGGAGCCGGGTTCAAGAGTTGGAACAGTGTCGAGGGAGGGGAACTTCTCATAAGCAGCATGGACCTGGGAGTGAAGACCTCGCAAAATTTTAGTCAAAGCGAGAATATAGGAGGACATGTCTTCAGTCATGTGGTGGAAATGAATAGGGGAAGAGACATCATTCCAGGGCGTGCAGAAAGTTCGACCGTAAACGATTTCGGCTGGGACGAGTGAGTTTTGCCCGTGGGAGTCGAACGCAGGTGGAACAATACTACAGGCAACAACTGAACCCAGGAGAGACTGGTCTCAGAAGTCAATCTGGCAAGTTTAGTTTTCAAAATCTGGTTACAACATTCTACAAGCCACGCAGCCTGAGGGCAATGCGCACAATGAAGCTGGTGGCGGATCCCAAAATGAGAGCATATTTCTTCATTGATGTCCCCAATGAAGTGGGGGCCATTGTCAGAGGACAGGCAAAAGGGAATACCAAAACAGGGAATAATTTCTTTGAGCGTAATATTTACAACAGTCTTGGCAGTAGCATTAGGAGTATGATAAGCCTCAAACCATTTAGAAAAAATATCAACAATAACCAGAACTTACTTATAATGCTGGCATCTTTGCAACTCAATAAAGTCAAGCTGAAGGGTCTGGAAGGGCCCTTCAGGAAGGGGTGTCTGTTCCATCGGGCAATGCACACCCTTGCCTGGGTTATGTTCTTGGCAGGTGAGGCATTGAGCACTGACACTCTGGGCCATCTGCTGGAGGCAAGGGTGCCACCAGGTGGCCAAGAGGACGTCAGAAGTCGAGCGAGCACCACAATGAGTAGCATTATGCAAACAATGACCCATGAGGCAACAGCGTTAGACATATAAATTTGACCAGCCGGAGTCATCCAGAGTTTAGTAAGAGGATTACAATAACAGCCGGCATTGGCCCATAGCAGCTTCTCAGAGTCAGAGGCCCTCTGTAAGGTAGCAACATCTTCAATGGTTGGCATTAGCTTGTCAGAGGTCGACTCATTCTTGTCAGAGCTTTCAGTCTGGCAACATCAATCATCCAAATCAGAGTTTTCGTTGTCTTCACCACCCAAACCAAAGCCAACCATTGAACTACTCAGCTCCTTTTGTTTGTCAGTCACTGGTGACTTGTCTTTTTGTTTCTGTTGATGTTTGACTCGAGCACATTCGTTTTTGAGAACCTCAATTGATTTCATGGTACCATTATCAGTCAGTTCAATTCCCAATTTGGTGGCAGACTCCTGCCATGAACTTAACACCACCTGTTTGTGGCTTTCATCACAAAATTGTCGCCACAGTCCAATCAATTCTTTCGTTTTTGAGCACATGTTTCGTCGCCAAATCAATTGCTGGGCTGATTTAACCAATTGATTATTTTTAGGGCCGCCTAGTGGCCACTGTTCATCATCTAATTTCTTAGTTAAGGTGCCAGAAAGTTCACGCAGGCCTTCAGATTTATCCAGATACTTTTCACATAGTTTCACCAGTGAAGAAGACGGGTCTTCCATCTTATCTATATTATTACCCATCTTGTACAACCTTCCTTTATAACCTCGAGCCAAAACTTTCACGAATCAACAATTTGTCAACGAACAACAAACTAATGACTTCCACAAAACCTTCACAACATCCTAAAACCCTGACAGTCTCATTATAATATACTGCGATACGTCCTTGTTTTGTCTTTCACAGACGAATTTGAAAATCACTTTAAACAATGCCAATTTGACCAAATTTGAGTCCCCAACTCATTTAAAGTCTTCAATACTCAGGTGCCCGACCTGTATATTTCATCTCTCAATTCACAAAGTTAGAGACCCCGAATCTATTTCGGATCCCCGATCCACAGGTCCCCAACCTTTAAATGGAGTCCCCGACTCCCTTCTAATCTTTCCAAGACCAAAACTTTTTTGTTTTCGGACTATAGGCAGTGAAGAGTCGAGTCCACCAACTTGAATGAGAGGAAAACCAAACGGAGAAAATAAGCATGTCCGGCCGGCCGATTCCACTACTCTCAATAGTGGAGGACTCAAGGCTCTTACACCACTGTCCACGATCCATCCGTACTGAATCCGAATCACAGCACGAGGTGAAAATCTCGACCCCTGGCGGGGTCTCTCGATTCCACGATCGGTCAATGAGCACTCACAATCGGTCTGGCTGTTTAAGACTTTACTCTTTATTTCTTCATACGGCCGGGTACGGAGCATCCGGAAACACAGAAGTTGAGCACTTCCATATTCCTCGGAGAAGCTGCACATACAACTTAATACAAAGACATTTTTATACTTCTCTTAAAGCAGGGTACATGGCGTGATCGCACAGTGTATTCAAACAATTACCAATCAATACATGATATTGCTTCATTGACAGTTACTTAATCCAATAATATTAACTGGTAAACAACTTATGTCACAACACTTAGGTCACTTTTTATCACACCACATAGTGCCGCAACATTTGCAACCGAAGGTCAGTTAGAACGGTTAGTACTGCCTTATCTTATCAACTTACCTCTGTATTCTAAAGGGCGCATTGTCTGCTAATCTTTCTTTGCAACAGTCTGAGAGTTAGTTATTTATGCAGCTCTAGCAGAATTTACAGTTCCCAGGCTAGAAACCTTTTTTTTGCAAACTTGCATCGAGAAGCCATCTTGCTGCCGTCTAAGTTACAAAGAGCATTCATTAGGCAGTTACTCCTAGCTGCAACTAGTCAAGCAGGCGCAAGTCATGAGCCTCCATATCCTAGCCTAAGCTGTATCCAAGTTTCAGAATCTCACCCCTGACTCCGAAAAACAATTATGGAAGACGCACTCTGCATCAAAAAGCCTCTGGGTCACTCCTGTTGGCCAAGTGTGCATACCTGATGATTTGTTACCAATGCTTATTGACTGTCTTCATACTAATATCCACCTCAGCGAGGAGGGAATGCGTAATATCACTCTACACACCTGGCGGCATCCTCGACTGGCTGAAGCAGCCCAAACACGTGTCCAATCATATCTAACATGCCAGAAGAATAATGCTGGTCAAGGAGTGCAGTGCATAACAGGAAAACATTCTTGCCAGGTGGTCTATTTCAGTGCATTCAGCTTGATTTTATTGAATTGCCGCGTGTACATTGCTATAAGTATTGTCTTGTTATTGTTGATATATTTAGTAGATGGATTGAGGCCTTTCCAACCACTAATAATAAAGCCTTGACAGTGGTAAAATTACTACTCACAGAAATCATACCAAAGCTCAGGGTACCTCGACAGATTAGTTCAGACAATGGCCCCCACTTTGTAGGGAAAATCAACAGAGAGCCATGTGAGGTACAGCATATCCAGCAGCAATTTCATTGTGCTTAACACCTGCAAACAGCAGGAATAGTGGAAAGGGCAAATGGAACCCTTAAGGCCAAACTGACTAAATTAATGTCAGAGACCGGTCTCAATTGACTAAAAGTCCTGCCTTTAGCTTTATACCACATGAGAATAACACCCCCCCATTCAACTACAGATTTATCAGCTGCAGAGGTAATTTATGGCCAACCTAATAGAACCCATTGGGACTCTGATACAGACCCACCTATCCAGATAGACCTGAATATCATGGGAGAGGAGAGGCAAATATACCCTCAGCAGGGCTAACCTTGTCTCTAAAGTTTCTCCATTCACAGGTAAAGAATGCCTTCAGACCACCACTACAAGTGACGGATCAAGACTCGGACGACCAGAAGGAATCTCCCAGACTGCAAACGGGAGACCTCCTGTTAATCAAGGACTGGAACCAAGCTCGGGCCAAGGTGGAAAGGGCCATTCCAGATACTCCTGCAAACACCAACAGTCAAAGTTCAGGAACAGAGCTGCTGGATTCATCTGAGTGATTGTAAAGGATGGGCCCTGCAGAAGGATTAAAGACTACTATTGGACTTTCCATTGTCAAGGCCGCCTTTATGAAATTAGGCCTAGAGGACAATTTGTTTTATAAGACACATATCCATTTGTATGGAAACCGCACTGTGTGTTACCCACTTGCCCTGTCAGTAGAGACATTATTTGTAGCCACCCCTGGATGGACCCCCTTTGACTTATACGCGACTGACACAACTAGCGCCCCCTACGGAGGCCAGACTGGTACATACCGATGAGGTATTCAGGGGAGATGTGTAGAGATGATAAACTCAAACAGGAAACAGCCGCCGATTTGTATTGGAATTCGGGGAAAGAACGGCACAATATGTTTGAACCCGCTAAGTTACCCACTTTGCTTCACAGGACAGGGATGAGGATGCGCATACGCTCTAGTCCCCAAGAATACCTCCTGTGTACAGACGCAGTGCTTCCACCAACATTGCCAAGTGAACAAAGGCCTGTTTACGTGCACTTGCGATGAGCAAAGATATCTTAACATAACTGCCGGTAGACAGTTTATTTGTGGTCAGTGTAATGGGACACGTTAGTTCAGCCACCTGGACGTATCCATTTGATACCTACCAACGGGTGGGGTCAGGCGGAGTCCCCAGCCAGCCGGAGAACTGGTGGTACAAACAATTCATGCAGAAAAATAATCAGGAGGTCAAATGCTATCGAGCTAAGAAAGGCTTTGTGTTCCTCCTTAATGGGACGTACACGACAGCCATACCAGACCCTTCCAGTTCTCTTTGCAGTTAGTACTAATGGACCACTTACTGTCCCACGCCCCCAGTGAGGACATACCTGTAGGAAGATAGTGACCCGAGCCGTTAGCGCACAATTTGGGGGGGGGGGGGCATGTACTACAGTGGAGACAAATGCATCACCCATGTTATGGATGAATCATATAACATAACCAATGCCATTCAGTCTATTAAGGAGCAATTAAATGATTTTAGGCAAGGTCCTAAAAAAGGACATTGGAATTTTGGCTCATGGTACCACTAGCTGCTCAATCTAGCGATATATCTTTGTATTATTTTACTTTGTCTTTTTGTTGGTATCGCTATCATTAAATGTATTATTGCTAAACTAATGAATTCCATTAGTGATATCGGTTCCCCTCAGAAAGTGCTCCTCCTCCGTCCTGATGGTGCCCCCAGTGAGGATGAGGAGAACCAGTTGTCCACCACTGTCTCCTCCTTGGAAGAGGCCTATTGGTAGGCTCTGGTGTCCATCCTCTTGAACTGATCTAATCTATGCTCTCCCGCCCTATGGTGTGGTCATGGAATGACCAAAGTGGGGAGATGAGAGTATGAAACTTGAATACAGGCTAGGCTAGGACATAGAGGCTCATGACCTGCGCCTGCGTGACTAGTTGCAGCTTGGAGCAACTGCCTGATGAATGCTCTTGGTAACTTAGATGGCAACAAGATGGCTTCTTACTGCAAGTTTGCACAACAAAATGGCTGCTAGGCTGCTAACTACTAATTCTGCTAGCATTGCATAGATAACTAACCCCCAGACCGTTGCAAAGAAAGATTGGCAGACAATGCGCCCTTTAGAATACAGAAGTGACTTGATAAGATAAGAAAGTACTAACCGTTCTAACTGACCTTCGGGTGCAGATATTGCGGCACTGTGTCGCGAGATGAAAGTGACCTAAGTGTTGTGACATAAGTTGTTTACCAGTTAATATCATTGGACCAAGTAACTGCCAATGAAGCAATATCACTTATGGATTGGTAATTGTTTGAATGTACTACGCGATCACGCCTTGTACCCTGCTTTAAGTATAAAAATGTTTGTATTAAGTTGTTGTGTGCAGTTCCTCCGACAAATACGGAAGTGTTCAACTTGTGTGTTTCCGGATGCTCCGTACCCGGCCGTATGAAGAAATAAAGAGTAAAGCCTTAAATAGCCAGACCGATTGTGAGTGCTCATTAATCGATCGCGGAACCGAGAGACCCTGCCGGGGGTCAAGATTTTCAACTGACTTAGAGGAGGAGGAGGGAAAATGTAATGTAGCCAAATTTGCTGATGATACAAAAACAGGTAAGAGTGCATGTTGTGATGAAAATATCATAATCTGCAAGGGCATTATAGATAGGTTGAGTGAGTGAGAAAAAAAGCTTAGTAGAATCAGTTTAATGTAGAAAGTTGTGAGGTTGTGTGCTTTAGGAAAAGTCACAGGACTGATTAGTATTTAAACAGATAGAAACACAGTAAACGTACAGCACAGGTGGATATGAATGTTCTTGTGCATAAAATATTAAGTTAGAATGCAGGTGCAATATGTAATTAAGAAGGCAAATGAAATTTTGACATTTATTGTTGGGAGGTTGGAGTTTATAATTAGGAATGTCTCATTACAACTGTACAGGATGTTGGTGAGGTCACACCTGGAGTAGTGCATAATATTTTTTCCTCATATTTAAGAAATGATATATTGGCACTCAAGGCAGCTTGGAAGAGACTGGCTGGACTATTTCCTGGCATCTTGGAAGAGACTGGCTGGACTATTTCCTGGCATGAGAGGACAGCTAAAAAGCTTACATCTCTATTCTTTAAAGTTTAGAAGAATTAGGGGTGATCTTATTGAAACATACAAAATTCTCAGGAAGACTTGACAAGTAGATGCTGAGAAGATATTTTCACGAGTGGAGGAATCTCAAACCAGGGGACATAGTTACAGAATAAGGAAGCATTTACTTAAAACTGAGATGGAAAGGAATTTCCTCTCTCAGAAGTAAGTGAATGTCTAGAATTCTTTACTGCAAAATATTATGGAAGCTAGATTACTGAAAGTATTTAAAGAGGTGGTGAAATATCAGGGAGAGCTGTGGCTTGCTGGCACAAAAGGGGAGTTGTGTCCTGGGGAAGAGCAGCCATGATCTTTAGACCGACAGAACTGAACTGTTTTTGTTCCTGAGCAAGGGTCACCAAACCCAAAACGTTAACTCTGATATTACCTTCAAAGATGGTGCTAGACCTGCTCAGTTGTTCCACGAACTTCTGTTTTTGTTCCTGAATTACAGCATCCGCAGTTCTTTTGTTTTTTTTTTAAATCGAAAGACAACAGACTTGGGAGCTGAATTCACTCTTAATTTCTCCAGCCACCGTATGGTCCTCTCACGTGCATGTGCAGCAGCTACCGGAGAAACCAGAAGTGAATGTGTTAGCTGTAATTGGTACGGCCGTCAGTACGCGTGAACCCTGGTCGCACCCAGTTTAAAGAAAACGTTCCTTGAGGGGTTGAATGGCCTTCTCGTATTCCTATTTCTTCTGCTCTTATGGAATACTCTCACTCGGATGTGCATATCTTGTTGCCTTTCCAAGCACATTAATGTTTTAAATCTTATCCCACAGGCAAACATTTCTCCTTCCACATGCAAAGGCAAATGTTATCCCAGCCCTGATAAATGGTATTGCTGTCAAATCTGGATGCGACTTTTCCTGTCTGTAAATCTTCCCTGAACCCATGAAGGCAATTTACACAAATCAATTTCTACGAGACCAGGAAATTCAGAACAGACGATGCAAATCCTTGTTTGGTCTTTGCCCGCACCCCAATGCCGACACACATACCCTCCTCGCTGGGCTGAAATACAAATAAACTAACGGATAATTATTTCCTTTTAACGATTTCGTACAATAGTGCATAATTATACTATTTTTGGAACAAAACATTTCTCAATTTGCAGCTCCAAGTAACGTAGAGGCAGCACATTGAACCCCTGGATCAGCGATTTACATGACCAATATCCACGTTCCAGCTCACGCTGCCCAGGTGATTGACAGCGATTCTGGGCCAACAGAAAGGAGGGCGAGGCTGGACGATCGAATGTGAGTGGTAAGTCTTCCAACCAATCGGAGTGAACTGAAGCCGAGCTGGGGGACGAGATGAGAGATAATGGGAACTGCAGATGCTGGAGATTCCAAGATAATAAAATGTGAGGCTGGATGAACACAGCAGGCCAAGCAGCATCTCAGGAGCACAAAAGCTGACGTTTCGGGCCTAGACCCTTCATCAGAGAGGGGGATGGGGGGAGGGAACTGGAATAAATAGGGAGAGAGGGGGAGGCGGACCGAAGATGGAGAGTAAAGAAGATAGGTGGAGAGGGTGTCAATGGGAGAGAGATTCCCTGAGGTTGGTCCGGAGGGAGGAGGGTAACTTCTTCAGGTTAGGCATCCCTGGAAGAGGCTTCGCAGTGAGGTTAAAATTGTATCAGTGATAATGGGAACTGCAGATGCTGGAGATTCCAAGATAATAAAATGTGAGGCTGGATGAACACAGCAGGCCAGGACGAGATGCTCAGGTTGTAGGGTGAATGAGAGGCAAGAGACAAAAAAACCTGCAAATGCTGCCAAACAAGGTAGACAAACAGGAGGCTGGAAGAATACAGCAAGCCAGGCACACTAGTCCTTAGGAAGGGTAATACCCAAAACGTTGACTGCTCCTTTCTTCTAAATGCTGCATGGCTTGCTCTGTTCTTCCAGCCTGTTTGTCTACCCTGAAGGGCAAGGGTGGAGGACCGAGCGTGAGCAACCATCTAGGTTGGCTCGGTGGTTAGTACTGCAGCGCCAGGGAGCCGGGTTCGATTCCAGCCTCGGGCGACTGTCTGTGTGGAGTTTGCATGTTCTCGCCGTGGCTGCGCGGGTTTGCTCCGGTTTCCTTCCCACAGTCTAAAGATGTGCAGGTTAGGTGGATCGGCCATTCTAAATTGCCCATAGTGTTCAGGCATGTGTAGGTTAGATGAGTTACAAAGGGTTGGGTCTGGGTGGGATGCTCCAATGGAGATGTGGACTTGTTGGGCTGAAGGGCCCGTTTCCACACTGTAGGGAATCTAATCAATTCCTCATTAAGATGGCAATTGAGTCCTGATACTGTATTACAAAGGAAACTGCAATGATATAGTGATGGGGAACATCACTTAAAGGGATGACTGTGGATAGTCAATGGCAAACATTTACAGACTGCATGAAAGAACCGCAACAATTTGTTCATTTCTGTCTGGCACAAGATGAAACAGGACAGGCAGCATGACCACGGTTAACAAAGGAAATTACGGATTGTGTTAGACACAAGGTGGGACATCATGCTGCAGCTGCACAAGACATTGGTAAGGCCAGTGCATACAATTCTGGTTGCCCTGCTAAAGGAAAGAAGTTTTAACCTGGAGAGAATACAAAAAAAAAGATTTACAAGGGTGTTACTGAGACTGGAGGATTTGAGTTACAAGGAGAGGCTGTAGAGGCTGGGACTTCTTTTACCCTGGAGTGTAGGAGGCTGAGGGATAACCTGATAAAGGTTTATAAAATCATATGGTGCATTGATAGGGTGAACAGCCAAAGTCTTTTCCCTAGGGTAGGGATGTCCAAAGCTAGATGGTGACGGGAGAAAGATTTTAAAAAGGCAAATTTTTCACAAAGAGGATGGTGCGTGTATAGAATGATCTGTCAGAAGAAGTGATAGAGGCAGATACAGTTACAACATTTAAAAGACATTTGGACAGGTACATGGAAAGGAAAGGTTTAGAAGAATATAGGCCAAATAGAGACAACTGGGACTAGTTCAGTTCAGGAAACCTGGTCAGCATGGACAAGTTGACCAAAGGCCCTGTTTCCATGCCATATGACTCTATAACAGGATTAGGCAGAATCATCACAGATTTATGAATGCAAAATCACGCTTGACAAATTACTGGAAATTGTTGAGGATGTGACTTTAGAATTGATAAAGGGGGAGCCAGTGAATGTGGTTTACCTGGACTTTCAGAAGGCTTTCAATAAGGTCCCGTAAGATATTAGTGTGTCAAATTAAAGCACACAGGATTAGGGTATTATACTGACATGGATGGAAAACTCGCTGGCAGGCTGGAAATATAGAATAGGAATAAATGGACCATTTTTCAAATGGCAGGCTGTGACTCATGCTTAGACCCCCGCTATTCACAATATACAATTTACGTGAAGGAACTAAAAGAAATGTCTCCAAGTTTGCAGATGCCACGAAGCTGTGCCCTTGAATGAACTATGATGAGGATACAGGGATATTTCAGTGTGATTTTGACAAGATGAACGAGTGGGCAAAAGTGCATGGCAAATGAAGTATAATGTGGAAAAATGTGGGGTTATTATCTTGAATAGCAAATAATTGGGAAAGGGGGAAGTGCAATGAGACCTGGAAGTCTTGTACACCTGTCATTGAAAATAAGCATGCAGGTGTAGCATGTTGGCCTTCATAACAAAAGGATAGGATAGCAGGGATGTCTTCCTGCAATTGTATATGGCCTTGATGAGGCCACACTTGGAGTTTTGTGCCCAGTTTTGGTCTCCTTATCTGAGGAATGATGTTCTGGCTACAGAGGGAGTATAACAAAGGTTTATCAAACTGACATTTGAAGAAAGACTGGGTTGGTTAGGACTGTTTTCACTGAAGTCTAGAAGAATGCAGAGAAGTTCTTATGGAAACCTATGAGAATCTCACAAGACCAGAAAAGGTAAATGCAAGAAAGATGTTCTCAATGACTGGGAAGTAAGAATCAGGAGACACAGTCTAAGAATACAGAGTAGGCCATTTAGTACTGCGATAAGGAGTAATTTCTTAATCCAGAGAGTAACCCACAGGACGTAGCTGAGGCCAAAACATTGAATGTTTTCAAGAAGCGGTTCGATAGGAATCAAAGGATACGGGCGGGAAAGTGAGAATAGGGTACTCAGTTGGATGATCTGCTATGATTATCTTTAATGGAGGAAAGTGCTGGATTGCCTCCTCCTTTTTTGTTTGTTTTTATGAAGCCCATCGCCCCACGTTTCTTGTTAAATGCCCTCTCAATGTATCCTGTCACTTTCAAAGATCTGCATGCATCAATTTCCAGTTTCCAGTTTCCTTGCACACTCCAGACAGCTCTGCAAATGATGTGTATATTTCCATTCACTACATCTTCCAAAATCCAGCACCTCATTGAGATCTCCAAAGACAAGTCACATTCAAAGAATAAAGAACAAAGAAAATTACAGCACAGGAACAGTTCATTTGGCCCTCTAAGCCTGCGCGATCAAGATCCTCTGCCTAAACCTGTCATCTATTTTCTAACGTTCTGTATCCCTTTGCTCCCTGCCCATCCATGTACCTGTCCAGATACATCTTAAAGACACTATCATGTCTACGGCTACCACCTCCACTGGCAACCCGTTCCAGGCACCCACCACCCTCTGCGTAAAGAACATTCCACGCATATCTCCCATAAACTTTCCTCCTCTCACTTTGAACTCATGACCCCTAGTAATTGAGTCCCCCAATCTGGGAAAAAGCTTTTTGCTATCCCCTCATGTTTTTGTAGACCTCAATCAGGTCCCCCCCGAATCTCCGTCTTTCTAATGAAAATAATCCTAATTTACTCAACCTTTCTTCGTAGCTAGCGCCCTCCATACCAGGCAACATCCTGAGGTGAACCTCCTCTGCATTTCTTTCTCCATAGATGCTGCCTGAGCATTTACTGGACATTATATTTTTACATCCCCACATTGACAGCAACAAAATTCTCTTTTGTAAGTGTGAAGGAGCTGATGCTACACGAGATGACTTGCTGAATCTCTTCACACATATTGAGCAGTTCAATGGCCTTTTGCTATTGGGAACTCACTGATGCATCAGCATGTTTACCCATTGTATTGATCCTCAACAGGAGGGAAGAATAGTGGTGTCTTGTTACTGTGAGCTCTCAGGAGAATCAACGTGTCTTCTCACTGTGTCAATTCTTCATAGGAGGGGAACAGTTTCTCACAAGATTCCAGCTGAGTGTGTGTACGTGCTTCCCCAATCACATCAGTTTGAAATCTTTCCCTTCAGACAGAACAAACATTTCCCCTTCCACAAAGGCTGACAATATTCAGAGAAACAGGTAAGTCATGCAGAAGGCCCCTGGGTCCTGCTCACAAATCAATTTTCCAATTTAGAAATTGTTGAGGTGCTGGTTCATCAAGGAAGTGCAGGCAGAGTCAAACTTCTGGCACCATAAGCAGCCTGACTGTATAGGAGAGGAAGATAGAGAAAAGGAGGAGCGATAGTTCTAGAGGAATCATTAGGCAGGCATTTCTGCAGCCTAAGGAATGAGGTTTTTCATGAAGAATTTAAGGAATTAGGCAGTGGATTCAAAACAGGACTTCAGTGGTTGTAACTTCTGGATTATTCTCAGTGCATGTTCCTGGAAGTACAGAAGTAGAAGAATAGGGCAGATTAATGCATGGCTTAGATTTGGTACGGGAGTGAGGGTTTTAGATATCAGGATCACTGGAACCATTTCTGGGGAAAAGTGGGACAGTCTGCACCTGAACAAGAATGGGATCAACATCCTAGCTGGGGAGGGTGAGGGTTGCAAGTGCTATTAAGCAGGGTTTAAACTAGTTTGGCAAGGGGAGGGAACACAGAGCTTTAGTATAATGGGGACACAGTGCGCTATCATAAAGGAACCAAGACAGAGGCAGTCCACCAATGCTGAGTTTCAAAGGAATAAGACAAGGCTGCACAGTCTGACATGGGAGACTGATGAAGGGAAAAAAGCATGGTATTGAGGGTAACTTGGCATGTTGGATCCAAAATTGGCTTAGCAGTAATAAATGTCACCAATGAGCTATCCTGGTCCATCCACATTGATGCTACAGCCAAGCAAGCAAACCAACATCTCTCTTTGGAGGGCTAAGGAAATTCATCATGTTCATGATGACTCTTACCAATTTTTAAAGATGCACCATAGGAAGCATCCTGTACAGATGCATCACAGCTTGGTAGAGCAACTGCTGTGCCCAAGACAGCAAGAAATTAGAGAGTTGTGAATGCAGTCCAGTCTATCATGAAAACCAGACTTCCTTCCTTTGACTCCAGGTACACCTTCTACTACTTAGGAAAGCAGCCAACATAATCAAATACCCCTTCCACCCCAATTATACTCTCTTGCACACTCCTCAAAAATCAGATACAAAACATACAAAAGTTTGAAAATGCATACCAACGATTTAAGAACAGCTTCTTCCCCATTGTTATTGGACAATTGAACAGACTTCTCATATGTAAGAGTTGATCTTTCTCTGCACCTTCTTTGTAGCTGAAACACTATATTCTGCATTCTGTTCTATTACCCTGATGTACTTACATAAGGTGTGATTTGTCTGGTTAGCACTCAATATAAAACTTTCTCAGTACATGTGACAATAATGATAAATCAAAATCAATAAGTCAAACAGAAGCTTGTGGTCTGTGTTTATAACTAGAGGCTGGTATCTAGTGGTGTACAACAGAAATCAGTGTTGGGTCCCTTATTTGTTGTGAAATATATAAACAAACAATATAGCTAAGAATGTTGGGGATGAAGGATGATAAGTTAACAGGTAACACAAAGATTGGCCAAGTGAGTGACAGTGAGGAAGAAGGTCTCCGATAACAGGAAAATATAGACTAATCGTTCAGATGCTCAGATCAGTGGCAGACAGAATTTAACCCTGAAAAGTGTGAGGTTTTGCACTTTGGAAGAATCGACAAAATGAGGGAATATTCAGTGAATGTCAAGTCAGTAGGAAGCTCAGAAGAAGAGATCTTAAGGTGCTTACCCACAGATTCTTGAAAGTGGCAGGACAGGTTAATAGGTAGTTAAGGCAGCATATGCCACACTTGCCTTTATTAGTCATAAGACCAGGGGAGGGTATGACATAGAAAACTTTGATTAGGCCTCAGCTGAAGTACTGTGCGCCTGACTATAGAAGGGAGGTGATTGAAGGGGTTGCACAGGAGATTTACCAGGATGAAACATTTTTGTTATGCAGGGAGACTGGATAGGCTTTAGCATGGACAATGGCAGGGGGGGGGTCATAGCTGAGTGAATAAGAAGCAGCTATTTCCCTTAGTCAATATAAAGAGGGGATAATTTTAAGGTGAAGGGCAGGAGGCTCAAGGCAGTCTGAGGGGGGAGAAAAAAAGTTAATCTAGAGAGTGGTGGAAATTTGAATTGCAATACCCAGGAGGACAGCAGAGGTAAGAAACTTTGAAACCTTTAAACAGAATGTGTGCGGATGATCACTTGAAATGTCCTCACACTTTCGAGACTATAGGACCAGTGCTAAAGTGAAAATAGCCCCCCAGAGACTCAATAGAGAAAGGATCACTTTTTGCACCCGGAACGTTTAACTTTGCTTTCTCTGCACGATGCTACCAGACTGACCGAATTTTCTCAGCAGATAATGGGAACTGCAGATGCTGGAGAACCCAAGATAGCAAAGCGTGAAGCTGAATGAACACAGCAGGCCAAGCAACAACCTGCTGTGTTCACCCAACTTCACACTTTGTTATCTTGAATTTTCTCAGCAATTTATATTGGACTGTGACTACTCCCGCCCTTCATTCGCTCCAATTGGCTGGAGGATCAGTCGCTCTCGTCCAGTCCTCTGGCTCACTCCCTCTTTCAATTGGCCCGAAGCTGCCGTCAATTAAATGTCGTAAAAACCGTCTATTAGCCGGGCGACGCACGGAGAATCACAGTGTCAATGTTGGACCCTAGATTAGGCGGTGACCTCGCAAATCATGCAGGTGATTGCACTGCGATGGGAGTGATGGAGACCGCGTGTGGGCTTTAGGGGCTTCATAAGTCGACAACACATTCAAACTCTGAGTAAACGTTACCGGTCTGGGGATTGAAGAAACGGCATCTTTTCAGAGTGTCTCCGCCGGGGGCGGCCATTTTTGCAGTGTTGTTCAGTCGGCAAAGCGCATGCCCACTCAACAAGCAAGCCCTGCCCTCCGCGACGCTCTGTGCTTTGATTGGCTGGGGGATCTTTTAGTTCCGCGTCGGCCGGGGCTGCATCCTCTTTCTAATAGGCCTTGAGTTGCTGTCAATCACTTCCTTAGGCGTGATTTGGTATCCGGGGTGGGGAGAACTAATGTACAGACAGCCTTTGGAGGCCGCGCACTTCGAATACGAACCTCCATCCTTGGTGCTTTTTACCTGGGAAGGGGCACAGGTAGAATAAAAGCTAAATATGGCGGATACAGTATATTTGAAAGGCCATGTTAGTGACCGCCATCCTGGCTCAGGATCTCTGAGATCTGGAGTGAAAATAAGAGATAACAAAGTGTGGAGCTGGATGAACACAGCAGGCCAAGCAGCATATGAGGAGCACAAAAGCTGACGTTTCGGGCCTCGACCCTTCATCAGAAAAGGGGGAGGGGGGAGAGGGTTCTGAAATAAATAGGGAGAGAGAGGGGGAGGCGGATCGAAAATGGATAGGTGGATTCACCGACACCTTCCACCCCAACCTCAAGTTCACCTAAACTATCTCTAACACCTCCCTCACCTTCCTGGACCTCTCAGTCTCCATCTCAGGCAACCACCTAGAAACCGATATCCGTTTCAAGCCCACCGACTCCCACAGCTACCTAGAACACACCTCCTACCACCAGCCTTCCTGCAAAAATGCCATTCCCTATTCCCAATTCCTTTGCTTCTGCCGCATCTGCTCCCAGGATGGTGTTCCATTCCCGTACATCTCGGACACCCTTGTTTTTCAACGACTGCAAATCCCTGCCCCCCCCCCCACCCCTGCAGGGTGGAGGATGCCCTCAACAATGTCTCTTGCATTTCCTGCAACTCATCCCTCACACCCCTCCACCCGCAATAATAACCAAAACAGAATCCCTCTCGTCCTCACATTACCACCCCACCAACCTCTGGATCCAATGCATCATCCTCTGACATGTTTGCCATCGGCAATCCAACCCCACCACTAAAGACAATTTTCCCTCCCCACCCTTGTCTGCCTTACGGAGGGACCACTCTCTCCGTGACTCCCTTGTCCGCTCCACACTCCCTTCCAACCCCACCATACCCGGCACTTTCCCTGCAACCACAGGAAGTGCTACACCGGCCCCCAAACCAAGCCCAAAGAAGACTTTCCACATCAAGCAGATGTTCACCTGCACATCTGCCAATGTGGTATACTGCATCCGCTGTACCTGTTGTGGCCTCCTGTACATTGGGGAAACCAAGCGGGAGCGGAGGCTTGGGGACCGCTTTGCGGAACACCTATGCTCGGTTTGCAATAAACAACTGCACCTCCCAATCACGAACCATTTCAACTCCCCCTCCCATTCGTGAGACAACATGTCCATCCTGGGCCTCCTGCAGTGCCACAACGGTGTCACCCGAAGGTTGCAGGAACAGTAATTAATATTCCGCTTGAGAACCCTGCAGCCCAATGGTATCAATGTGGATTTCACAAGCTTCAAAATCTCCCTTCCCCCTACTGCATCCCAAAACGAGCCCAGCTTGTCCCCACCTCCCTAATCTGTTCTTCCTCTCACCTATGCCCTCCTCCCACCTCAAGCCACACCCCCATATCCTTCCTACTAACCTCATTCTGCGCCCTTGACCTGTCCGTCCTCCCTACCTCCCCACGTACACTCACCTCTACTGGCTCCATCCCCGCCTCTTTAACTTGTCTGTCTCCTCTCCACCTATCTTCTCCTCTATCCATCTTCGATCTGCCTCCCCGTCTCTCCCCATTTATTTCAGAACCCTCTCCCCTCCCCCTTTTCTGAAGAAGGGTCTAGGCCCAAAACATCAGCTTTTGTGCTCCTAAAATGCTGCATGGCCTGCTGTGTTCATCCAGCACTACACTTTGTTATCCCGGATTCTCCAGTACCTGCAGTTCCCATTATCTCAGGAGAGATGATGATTGATTCAATGAGATAAATTTTACCTAACTTGGTTCATTGGTGGGGAGCTGCTGTTTACAGCGTCTGTAAATTGCTTTAAAAAATCACATATCTATTTTTAAGAAATAGCAATATAAACTCAATAACCATAAGGGAGAGGAATGTACAGTGAAATGAAGCTAAATATGTAATGTAAAGTTAAGGTTTGATAGGGCAGCTTAACCTCCTGGAGTGTATGTCCCATAGCGTGTGGGGAAAATCATGGACATTTGAGCAACCCAGGTAACAAGTTTAGGAAAACCACAGGCTAGAACCACGAATGCAGATTAGGAAGTGTAGGGGTCATTTGAGATCATCTAGCTCGCTAAATGGTACTCCATTTCCATTGGGTAAAAGCAGGACTTTAAAAAAAAATACTAGCAGGGGTATTCTCAATGTCACATGCAAGTGAGAATGGAAAAAGAAAAATTGAGTGATTGAAGACGTGGCTGGAGAATTATGGTTAAAGAGAGGGCATCAGATTTCTGAGGCATTTGAATGGCTCTGTGGCAAATGGGACATGTGCAAGATGGAAAGCTTGCATCTTAGCAGATTCTGTATAAATATGTAAATTTGCCAGTGCTATAGGGGAGGGTTTCAACAAAGTAGGCAAGGTATTAGGAACCTGAGAGTGAGCTCAGATTGGAGGGGAGCAAAGCTGGCGTTTAATTACTGCTGTATCTGCATGTTAAATTTTTATGAATCATGCACAAGAACGCTTAGATCCCTCTGAAACTCAGAATGCTGCAGTCATTCTCTGTTTAAGTAATACTTTTTTTTAATTCTTCCTGCCAAGTTGAATAACTTGCCATTCTCCCAAATTCTGTTCCCTCTGTCAGATGTTTGCCCAGTAACTCAACTTGTGTATCCTCAAGGCTCAAGGCCCTCCGCTTCTTCCTGTCCCGCAGGCCCAACCAGTCCCCCTCCACCGACACCCTCATCCGCCTAGCCGAACTCGTCCTCACCCTCAACAACTTCGCTTTCGATTCCTCCCACTTCCTACAGACTAAGGGGGTGGCCACGGGCACCCTCATGGGCCCTAGCTATGCCTGCCTCTTTGTAGCTTACGTGGAACAGTCCCTCTTCCGCACCTACACAGGCCCCAAACCCCACCTCTTCCTCCATTACATTGATGACTGTATCGGCGCTGCCTCTTGCTCCCCAGAGGAGCTCGAACAGTTCATCCACTTCACCAACACCTTCCACCCCAACTTTCAGTTCACCTGGGCCATCTCCAGCACATCCCTCACCTTCCTGGACCTCTCAGCCTCCATCTCAGGCAACCAGCTTGTAACTGATGTCCATTTCAAGCCCATTGACTCCCAAAGCTACCTAGAATACACCTCCTCCCACCCACCCTCCTGCAAAAATTCCATCCCCTATTCCCAATTCCTCCGCCTCGACCGCATCTGCTCCCACGATGAGGCATTCTACTCCTGCACATCCCAGATGTCCAAGTTCTTCAAGGACCGCAACTTTCCCCCCACAGTGGTTGAGAACACCCTTGACCGCATCTCCCACATTTCCCGCAACACATCCCTCACACCCCGCCCCCGCCACAACCGCCCAAAGAGGATCCCCCTCGTTCTCACACACCACCTCACCAACCTCCGGATACAACGCGTCATCCTCCGACATTTCCGCCATCTACAATCCAACCCCACCACCCAAGACATTTTTCCATCCCCACCCCTGTCTGCTTTCCGGAGAGACCACTCTCTCAGTGACTCCCTTGTTCGCTCCACACTGCCCTCCAACCCCACCACACCCGGCACCTTCCCCTGCAACCACAGGAAATGCTACACTTGCCCCCACACCTCCTCCCTCAGCCCTATCCCAGGCCCCAAGATGACTTTCCACATTAAGCAGAGGTTCACCTGCACATCTGCCAATGTGGTATACTGCATCCACTGTACCCGGTGTGGCCTCCTCTACATTGGGGAAACCAAGCGGAGGCTTGGGAACCACTTTGCAGAACACCTCCGCTCGGTTCGCAATAAACAACTGCACCTCCCAGTGGCAAACCATTTCCACTCCCCCTCCCATTCTTTAGATGACATGTCCATCATGGGCCTCCTGCAGTGCCACAATGATGCCACCCGAAGGTTGCAGGAACAGAAACTCATATTCTGTTTGGGAACCCTGCGGCCCAATGGTATCAATGTGGACTTCACCAGCTTCAAAATCTCCCCTTCCCCCACCGCATCCCAAAACCAGCCCAGTTCATCCCCTCCCCCCACTGCACCACACAACCAGCCCAGCTCTTCCCCTCCACCCACTGCATCCCAAAACCAGTCCAACCTGTCTCTGCCTCCCAAACGTGTTCTTCCTCTCACCCCAAGCCGCACCTCCATCTCCTACCTACTAACCTCATCCCACCTCCTTGACCTGTCCGTCTTCCCTGGACTGACCTATCCCCTCCCTCCCTAAGTTATGATATTCCAGAGACCATATTCCCCTCCCTACCTCCCCACCTATACTCTCCTCTCCACCTATTGTCATCATGCAGTCATGTCTCTGCAATGGCTATCAGGCAAAATTTATTTACTTCAATGTATGCTATAAATTTATTTAATGTATTATGAATGTTGCACACATTTGGGTACAGAGCCTTTAGCTTTGTCTTTTTATTATCTTTCTAACATCAAGTGTTAACTGTAGGTATATTCAAATGTCTATTCTCCCCGTCCCTTCCGGCCATTTTCTGACCTTCGTTTTTCTTATTACTGTTCTGCTGTCCTGTCTTGATTCTACCCTTGATTTCCACATATACCCAAGCTTGATCCTTCACCCTGCTTATTTTCTTTAAAGGCCACCCTACTTCCCTAGTTATGTGGTTCCATGAAATACTAGACCCATCAGGGTTCAGGTGCAGACTGTCCCATCAATACAAGCCATACTACTGATTGATGCTGGTGCCCCCACTGCCCCACAAACTGAAACCCACTTATCTCATACCAGCCTTTTAGCCACATGCTGTATTTTATTTCAGCAGCCTTAAGTGCCCTCTGTCAACTTTCACAGGCCTGAAGAAATAATCCAGAGATTCAGGTGCTGCTCTTCGATTTGGTCCCTAGCTCCCCATAATGTCTAAACAAAGCCAAATCCTCCTTGCGTGTTTTGTACTTACATGGGCCATGACAGCTGGATCCTATCACTCCAACCTCCTGTCCAGCACTGAGTAGATGTCCCAAGTTTGGGGACTGGGGAGTCAACGTAACCTTCTGGAATTATACTGTTTGCTAATCAGAACAGTGTGTGTCCCCTTCACACTACCATCTCCTACTGCCACTGTATTCCTGATTACTCTCTCTTTCACAAAAGGTATCCTGACAAAAGTTCCCCGGTCTGTCCATTCTTCTTCTTTACAAACCTTGATTACATTAATGCAGATGAGTACCTTGAACTTGTTTCATAGCTCCTGCATTCTGGTATTCTCTGACTCGTACTTGCCTCAGTGGTAGTCAGAGTCTCCTGTCCCTTACTACAAATGGAATCAGACTGGCCTGTCCTAAGGGGTGACAGCATCTTCTGCAACAAGTGTCCGAGTATCTTTTCCTGCCACAATGTATCATAATGTCTTCAACTCAGCTTCCAGTTCATAAGTTGTAAGTTCCTGCTGTTAGGCATTTCCAGAGAATCTCAGGAGTAGGTCATCCTTGAGCCTGCTCCACCACTCAACATGATCATGGCTGATCATGGAGAAATATCCTAATCCCACCCTCTGCCGATATCCTTTGATCCTTCCAGCTACAAGAGCTGTATTTACCTCCTCCTTGAAAACTCAATGTTTTGGCCTCAACTGCTTTTTGTGGTAGTGAATTCCATAGGCTCATAACTTAGTCAACCAACTTAGTCATTCCTCATTCATCAGTCCTGCCGTCCCAAGAATCAATTTGGTAAACATTCACTGCACTTCCTCAACAATAAGAACATCCTTCCTCAGATAAGGAGGCCAATCCCAACACACGTTTTCTGGAGATAACAAGGTGTAGAGCTGGATGAACACATGAAAAATCTTTTCTGAAGAAGGGTCTAGGCCCGAAACGCCAGCCTTCCTGCTCCTCTGATGCTGCTTGGCCTGTGTTCATCAAGCTCTACACCTTGTTATCTCAGATTTTCCAGCATCTGCAGTTCCTACCATCTCTGAAACACGTTTGCTGGAATAATTTTTGGATCCAGAAAAGCTCAAATGCAGCAGCTGCTACACAATTCCTGTCTCATTGTGCTAAACAGTTAAATGTAATTCATCGTGTAAAATTAATTACTGTTCTTTACCACCATTTTATTGATGCAAATATCACTTGCTACTGAATGTTATGTGGTCCTTAATTAAACAGGTAAATGGTTTTAGCTATGTGCACTAAAGTTTAGTACTTTTTAAATTTATAGACCTTCCCCTAACTCACGTGTCCTAATCAAATTACTCACATAGTCCTTTTATACTATATGACCCTTGTACATTGCCAGACTTGTTTTTCACTCTGGATTTTCTAAACTGAGCATGTTTTGGCTCCTGACTCCTGAGGTACCAGGTTCTAAAACAGTTAAGAAAGGAAAACCAAATGTACACTTTCTTTCCCCACTTCACTGAACTCCCACATTGCCAGACTTTCAAAACACACTGTCCCTGCTGTACTCAGTGCTGACTGCATTCCACTGGCACTGTGTGTATTACTGCTGTGACTTAGATGAGTCAGTTTTGCTGGCTATTCTTCAGGACCTCATTTTAGCCGCCTCCGTGATTAACTAACTACACTTCACAAATTTGCTGATGACACAAATTGGGTAGGAATGCAAGTTGTGAGGATGCAAGGAAGCTTCAAGGGGACTTGGGTGAGTGAAGTGAATGATGAAGAATATGGTCTCTGGAATATCATATCAATACGTATGAACTAATCCACTTTGGCATGAAAAGAAAGCAGACTATTCAGTCATTAGTGAGACATGTTGATCTCCAAAGGGACTTGATGAATAGAAAGCTTTAGAAGGATATAGGCCAAATGCAGGCAAGTGGGACCAGTTTAGTTTGGGAAACTTGTTTGGGATGTTCAACCAAAGGATCTGTTTCCAGGCTCTGTAGCTGTGTGATTCTCTTTCTGATTCTGTGACATTTTTTGAGTCACGAAAAGCTAGTGTGTAATTGCAACAAACACCTAGAGAAGCAAAAGCATGTTGGCCTTCATTTTGAGGATATGCAAGTACAGGAATGTCTTGGTACAATTGCATAGAACCTTGGTGAACCCATACCTACATTTAATGTGTTAATAATCTAAGTAAGGACATACTTGACATTGAGTGACTGTAACAGATAACTGGGGTGAGTTAGATTAGATTCTCTCCAGTGTGGAAACAGGTCCTTTGGCCCAACACGTCCACACTGCCCCTTGGAGCATCCCGCCCAGACCCATCCCCTTGTAACCCACACACCCCTGAACACTACTGGCAATTTATCATGGCCAATCCACCTAGCCTGCACATCTTTGGACTGTGGGAGGAAACCGTAGCACCCGGAGGAAACCCACGCAGACACTGGGAGAATGTGCAAACTCCACACAGACAGTTACCTGAGGCTGGGATTGAACCCGGGTCCCTGGTGCTGAGAGGCTGCAGTGCTAACCACTGAGCCTCCGTGCCGCCCTTTGGTTTGATTGTTTTTGAGGAGAGAGGGCCTGTATGTTTTAAGAGTTTTAAAGCATGAGGTCGTCTCTCACCTTATCTTACTGAATTCTTCCAGGGTGGGTGTCGATAGGATGTTGCCCCGGCTGCTGTTCAGAAGCAGGGGAAACAGTCTCTGAAAAAGGGAAGGCCGTTTAAGACCTGGAT
The DNA here is from genome assembly GCF_030684315.1 of Stegostoma tigrinum. Classification (NCBI taxonomy): domain Eukaryota; kingdom Metazoa; phylum Chordata; class Chondrichthyes; order Orectolobiformes; family Stegostomatidae; genus Stegostoma; species Stegostoma tigrinum. The sequence continues at coordinate 16,319,232 of NC_081395.1, read as the reverse complement.
GATGATCAATTTCTTCAGAGGGTACAGAATCTTTGGAATTCTCTATTAAGGGCTGTGGAAGATCAGTCACTGAGCATGAGCATGTTCAACACAAAACTTGACATATATAAATAATGTAGAGTAATTTGGGGATAACATTGAGGTAGCTGATTAGCCATTACCTGATTGAAAAGTGGAACAAATTTGTTGGGCTGAATGGCCTATGCTTATGTAAAAAAAAAACCCAAAAGAACCACGGATGCTGGAAATCAGAAACATTTGCAGAAATTGCTGGAAAAGCTCATCAGGTCTGGTAGCATCTGTGGAGAGAAATCAGAGTTAACATTTTGGGTTCAGTGACCCTTCCTTTTAAATCAATAGCTTATGCCTGCAGGACTTTGAGAAACCAGCCAGAGTAAAGGGAGGAAGAAATCTGGCAGTCAAGGAAAGAAGTGGTGGCATTGGTTTGGATTTCTGCTCTCAGAGGACGTAGAATATGGGAGACAAACTTTAGAGTTTTGGAGGAATGTGGGAGGAAGAAAAATGTTGCAGCAACACAGGAATGTTCTGTTCTAATTTTCTATCCTCTACTAACTGATGTTATTGTAAACTCTTTACAGGATATAAGAAGGGAAGGATTTGAAGATTTAAAAATTCAGACCAAACATCATGGTTAAGTCACTCAATTCAGGAACTGGATTTCAACATCCTTGAAGTGTGGCAGCATAAATTTAGCTCCAATATATCTGTGAGAAATGGTTTTAAACATCACTGTGACCAGAAAAGCACTGAGAGCATCCCAGTACACTGCCTATGGAAGGAATTTTAACCAGTTAAAGATGCCAAATGTTTCACACCAGTGAGAGACTGTGCGTGTTTGTGGGTGGATAAGGCTTCGACTGATCATCCAACCTGGTGATCCAACACCATGGAGAAGCCATGGAAATGTCAGGACTGTGGAAAGGGATTTCGATCTCCTTCCGAGCTAGAAATCCACCGACGCAGTCACACCGGAGAGAGACTATTTACCTGCTCCAAGTGTGGAAAGGGATTTACTCAGTCCTCTCATCTGCTGACCCACCAGCATGTTCACACTAATGAGCGACCTTTTAAATGTCCAAACTGCGGGAAGTGCTACAAAAGTGCCCGGGAACTGATGTCCCATCAACTTGTTCACTCTGATGAGAGGCCATTCAGGTGCTCACACTGTGGGACTGGGTTCAGACGATCATATGAACTCACTGTGCATCAGCGAATTCACACTGGGGAGAGGCCATTCACCTGCTCCAACTGTGGGAAAAGATTCACTACCTCATCCCACCTGCTAATACACCAGCGAGGTCATGCTACAGAAAGGCCATTTACCTGCCCCGAGTGTGGGAAGGGGTTCACTAATTCATCAGACCTAATAATCCACCGGCGAGTTCACACTGGGGAGCGACCATTCACCTGCCCAGAGTGCGGGAAGGGATTCACTCAGTCGGCAACCCTGCTTAGACACCAGCGCGTTCACACTGGAGAGAAGCCGTTCACCTGCTCAGAATGTGGAAAGGGATTCGCTGATTCATCCCACCTTTTGAAACACCAGCGAGTTCACACTGGGGAGCGACCATTCACCTGCCCAGAGTGTGGGAAGGGATTTACTGAGTCAGCAACCCTGCTTAGACACCAGCGCATTCACACTGGAGAGAAGCCGTTCACCTGCTCAGAGTGTGGAAAAGGATTCACCGATTCATCCCACCTTTTGAAACACCAGCGAGTCCACACTGGGGAGCGGCCATTCACCTGCCCTGAGTGTGGGAGAGGATTCTCTGATTCAGGCACCCTGCAGAGGCATCAGCGCATTCATACTGGGGAGAGGCCGTTCCCCTGCCCCGAGTGTGGGAAGGGATTCATTTCATCCTCCCACCTGCTGAGACACCGGCGACATCATAATGGAGAAAGACCATTTCTCTGCCCTGAGTGTGGAAAGGGATTCACTAATTCATCTGATCTGCGAATACACCAACGTGTTCACACTGGCGAGAGGCCATTCACTTGCTTGGAGTGTGGGAAGACATTCACACTTTCGTCCAGCTTGCTAACACACCAGCGACTTCATTCTGCAGAGAGGCCATTCACCTGTTCTCAGTGTGGGAAAGGATTCACTCGGTCATCTCGCTTGTTGAGTCACCAACGAGTTCACGAATAAGGATATTTCTTGTTCATCACCTCCACATTGAACCCTATCTTTGGCTTCTGTTTCTGCTGAGGTTAATAAATTCAAGCACAAATGAAAGCATTAACATTCTGGATCTAAGTCAAATAAATAGTCTTTTTTACAAACATATTGTCAAATCATTTTAATATCTTACACAAATCACTTCTTTGAAAGGGTCTCCCTCTCTTTTATTTTTCTCCTCCATCCTCATCTGTAACAAGTGTGAGGAAATAATGGAGCTTCTTTGTTACTCAGTTTGAAACAATATGATCAGATATTTCTGCTGCTTCGCTCAACAGCCCAAACTGTGTCTAACGTTTCCTCCGCTATCCTCCCAAACCTGCATTTTTGAATAGTGTCCCCTTCCATTTTCTCTCAAGCTCTTTCAGGGCTCATTTTGTCCATGTGACCCACAGCTTGTTCCACCCTATTCACTAATCTGCTGGCCACCCATCTTACCCATATTCATTGATTGTCTTGATCTTCCGGTACCATTGTCACCCTCCTTCAAATATGATATCATTATCACTGCTTCAATACATTAGCCTTAGATCCCTACAACCTCTACCTGCCAAAAGAATCCATGCCCTTTTTTGCCAAGAGCAAATCCTTCCAATCAGGTTTCTGCCCTGTCACAATACTGAAGTAGTTTCATCAAAGTCACAAATGACATCCAATGTCATCCAAAGCGACAAGTCTATCTTGTCCTGTCTACAGACTTTGACAAAGTTGAGTGCACTGTCTACCTCTAAAGCATCTGCATTGTTACCGACCTGCTCTTCTCTATTTTCTGTCTTTTTTTTCCCTCTCTCCCTAAGTAAATGTTGGGGAGAACAAAGCCATTGTTTTAATTCTCTTTTTACCAACTCCATTCCTCTCCCAGAAAACCATCTGAAACCAAACCAGAATTTTCATGCATTTGATGTCATATTTGACCATGACATGAGATTCCAACTTGAGTATGCAAGATCCTGTGGTTTACCATTCACACTGATGTAAAACTAAACCTGCTGACATTTCTCCTTAATGTGCAAGACAGTAGCTCAGCAGTTAGCACTCCTGCCCCACAGTGCCAAGGACCCATGTTCAATTCCACTCTCTGGCATCTGTGTGGAGTTTGCACATTTTCCCCTTGTCTGCGTGTGTTCCTTCTGGATGCTCCAGTTTCCTCCCACAGTTCAAAGATGTGTAGGTTAGGTGGATTGGCCCTGATAAATTACTCACAGTGTCCAGACATGTGCAGGCTAGGTGTGTTAACCATGGTAAATGAGGGAGTATGGGAAAAGGGTGGAGGCTTTGTCTGGGTGGGATGCTCTTTTGAGAATCACTGAATAATTGATGGGCTGAATTGCCTCTTTCCACACCAAGGATACTATAACCAGAACACAATCCTGAATAAGTTAAGTAATTACATAAGATCGAGATTTTTCAGTTTGTCATAGGCATTTTTTTCCCCTTTATACATTAACAGGACAAGGATGTCACTGGCAAGGCATTTATTGTCCATTCCTAATTCCCCAGAGGGCAGTTCAGAATCAACCACAATGTTGTGGATTTGGAGTCACATGTAAGCCAGACCAGGTAAGGATGCTGGTTTTCTTCCCTGAATAGCATTAGTAGACCCAGATGGGTTTTTCCTGACAATCGGCAACGGAGTCACGGTCATCATGAGACCCTAATTCCAGATATTTTTATTGAATTTAAATTGCACCATTTGCTATGGCAGGATTTGAACCCAGGTGCCCAAAATGCTATCCAGGTCTCTGGATTAATAGTCCAGCAATAATACCACTAGGCCATTGCCTCTCTCTCTTTAATCATTTCCCTCTAATACAGCAGCACCTACCATTGTCAGTATAAGATAGAAACTGGAATGACCTGTTCTATTTAGCATTGTTTTTTCCTTTCATCTGTGAATCTACAAATCCCTATCCCACACAATCCTCGCACTCTCTGCTCCTTGGTGCAGAATCTGTTAGCCCTCCCCTTCAACTTATTCTCCTCAGTCCACCTGTCCTTCAATTTGTGACTCAGACTATGGCTCATCTCAATCCCACCCCCTCACTCTCATTTTGTGAGATAATACAGTTCACTGCAACAAGTCATCTTTAATGTGGTTTCATAATTTTGAATGCACAAAATTATTACTTCCTGTGATCGTAGAGAACAAAGTTCCAGTGATGAGTTCAGAGCTTTCTTCTCCCAGGTTTGTTCTAACAAGCTGTGCTTATGAGTTACATTTATACAGACTATACCGCATTATTAAAGAAAGACTTTCAATTCTGGGCTAGAACTTATAGCCAAACCTCATCCGAAATCTGCTACTTTCTCAATCCATTAGCATTTGATGTATTTGCATACCTGAAAGGATTTAATTTACCATCTTGGTTAGAAACTGGTGAGAGTCCGTTTACTGCTCGTCCTGCTGACCCAGCTGGAAAGTATGCTGACATACCAGTGAGCTTACAATGGTGAGATATGTTACCACTTGATCCAGCCTGCAAACACAACAACCTGATCACATTTGTTGAGAAGGAAAGTTGAAGTTTTGGTCAAGACCCTTCTTCAGAAATGGGGAAGGGGAAGGGAATCTGAAATAAATAGGGGGAGAGGGGGAGGCGGATAGAAGATGGATAAAGGAGAAGATAGGGTGAGAGGAGACCGACCGGTCAAAGAGGTGGGGTTAGAGCCAGTGAAAGTGCATGTAGGTGGGGAGTTAGGGAGGGGATAGGTCGGTCCAGGGAGGACAGACAGGTCAAGGATAATGGGAACTGCAGATGGTGGAGAATCCAAGATAACAAAGTGTGAAGCTGGATGAACACAGCAGGCCAAGCAGCATCTCAGGAGCACAAAAGCTGACGTTTCAGGCCTAGAGCTCTCTGATGAAGGGTCTAGGCCCGAAACATCAGCTTTTGTGCTCCAGAGATGCTGCTTGGCCTGCTGTGTTCATCCAGCTTCACACTTTGTTATCTTAGACAGGTCAAGGAGGCAGGATGAGGTTAGTGGGTAGGAGATGGGGTGGGGCTTGAGGTGGGAGGAATGGTTAGGGAGGCGGGGACTAGCTGGGCTGGTTTTGGGATGCGGTTGGCGGGAGGGGAGATTTTGAAGCTTGTGAAGTCCACATTGATACGCTTGGGCTGCAGAGTTCTCGAGTGAAATATGAGATGCTGTTCCTGCATCTTTCAGGTGGTGTCATTGTGACAATGCAGGAGGCCCAGGATGGACATGTCGTCCAAACAATTGGAGGTGGGTGGAGTTGAAATGGTTCACGGCTGGGAGGTGTAGTTGTTTGTTGCGAACTGAGCATGGTATTCTGCAAAGTGGTCCCCAAGACTCCGCTTCATTTCTGCGATGTAGAGGAGACCATAACGGGAACAGTGGATACAGTATATCACATTCACAGAGGTGGAGGTGAACATCTGTTTGATGTGGAAGGTCTTCTTAGGGCCTGGGATGGGGTTGAAGGAGGAAGTATTGGGGCAGGTGTCACACTTGCTTCGGTTGCAGGGAAAAGTGCTGGGGGTTGTGGGGCTGGAGGGGAGTGTGGAACGGACAAGGGAGTCACAGAGAGAGTGGTCCCTCCAGAAAGCACATAAGGGTGGGGAGGGAAAAGTGTCTTTGGTAATGGGGTCAGATTGCGGATGACGAAAATGTCAGACGATGACGCATTGGATTTGCAGGTTGGCAGGGTGGTACGTGAGGACAAGGGGGATTCTGTTTTGGTTATTATTGTGGGTACGGGGTGTGAGGGATGAGTTGTGGGAAATGCAGGAGACACAGCCGAGATTTTCGATCACTGTGGAGGGGAAGTTGCAGTCCTTGAGAAAAGGATGTTTGGGAATGAAATGCCTCATCTCGGGAGCAAATGCAGTGGAGGCGAAAAGGGAGTTTGGGCCCTAAAATTAGCCATGTCCCAGACCCCACCAAACACACCAGGCCTTGTTACCGCATAGCCTGCCACTCCACACCTCCCGTTGTTCATCACTAACAGTCCCCATTAACCATTGAACCTCCCAGCCTGATTGTTAGCAACTCCTTTGTCTGTCCAATTGTCTTTCTCTCTCTTTGGGCTCTATCCTATCGTTTACTCCCTACCCCACCCACCTCCCTATTTTCTGCACGTAAACTGACGTTTTCCCAGCCACCATCAGTTCTGAGGAAGGGTCACCGGATCCGAAATGTTAACTCTGTTTGCTCCTCCATGGATGCTGCCAGACCTGCTGAGCTTTACCAGCAACTTTGTTTTCGTTCCTGATTTATAGCATTCTCGGTTCTTTCGGTTTTTATTCATTCTTCAGTATTCTGAGTTAGGAATCCCTATATCTGGCAGAGGGAAAGGAGAGAGGGTAAAATGCCAAAGAAAGTGAACACCACAAAGTATTTTGTGATAATATCAAGGGCATCGACAATCCTGTGCCTAGCTAGCCATACCGGGGTCAAGCAGGTTTTGGAATCTGTGACCATACTGAAAGTCTTCCTGAAAAGCATGAGTGGAATGCAGTCACCAACACTGGACACGTCAAGTGCAAGATGATCACTGAATTGAATGTGGTGCATGGTCCGAAACACCAGGGTTGCACTTCGGATTTAGTGTCTGAACAACCTGACTATTTCCCCTCAACCATCTCTTGCTATTGCACTGGGACTGGAATTTGTGCATCTATTGTAACTTGCACACATAACTGCACAGCATGTTGGTTTGCTGGAAGCAAACACAGCCTTTCGATCTGAGATTGGGAGGGGGAGTGGGTGAATTGCACAAGTTTGGCTTTTTTTTAATTCGTTGAGGGTGTAGCTGGGTAATAATACGACTAAGGCCCTAGCCCACTCTAAATGCTCTCGATGTTATTACGTGTCTTCCTAACTGGAGTACTAATTTTACGATTTTTGCCGATTAGAATTCCGGTAGAATTAAACATTCATCGAGTTGATCAATGGTGTAGCAGATACCCAAAATAACCCGCGCAGCAGAAATCCCCCGATCAATGAATTATGCGAGCCCAGTGCGCAGGAGCAGGAACGGGCAATGCTCTGAGCATGCTCAATGTCAGTCACGGTGATTGTAAGAAGAGGAACGAACGGTTCGTGTGGCAGAAGGAGATTGAGACAGGGTAGGAAAGAAAACCACAGTACTGGAGTCTGGCAACTTTATCAACGTTTGGTGGTGGCTTGGGGGTAATGCTTCGGACTTCACAGGTCCGATGTTTACCCCCACAGCGCAGGCGGAAACAGGCCCCGCTGTAGCGGGCTCGCTAACCGCCATCTTGTGAGTTGGGTGTCCGGGCGGGTCAGGTAGGCGGTGTTTCCTCCAGGGGTTACCTAACAGGCTACCTACCATCTTGGTGAGGGTAAGGGGAGCTTTTGCTTGGAGAGGCGGGCGATTGGGCGGCCATCTTGGTGAGGTTACGGTGTAGGTAGGTTTGATGACCTCGTGATGAGAGAGGAAAATCGTTGAGTTTATCACTCGCGTTCGAATTTAAGAGCTGGAGAACCAAAAACTGATAGAAGGATAACATAGCTAGATGAACACAACAGGCCAAGCAGCATCTTAGGAGCACAAAAGCTGACATTTTGGGCTGAGACCCTTCATCAGAAAAGGGTGAGGGGAAGAGGGTTCTGAAATAAATAGGGAGAGAGAGGGAGGTGGATAACCACCAAAAGAGAATCCCCCTTCTCCTCGCGTACCACCCCACCAACCTCTGGATCCTCTGACACTTCTGCCATCTGCAATTTGACCCCACCACCAAAAACATTTTTCCATCCCCACCCTTGTCTGCTTTCCGGAGGGACCACTCTCTCCATGACTCCCTTGTCTGCTCCGCACTCCCCTCCAACCCCACCACAGCTGGCACTTTCCCCTGCCACCGCAGGAAGTGTTACACCTGCCCCCATACCTTCTCCCTCACCCCCATCCCAGGCCCCAATAAGACTTTCCACTTCAAGCAGATGTTCACCAGCACATCTGCCAATGTGGTATACTGTGTCTGCTGTACCTGTTGTGTCCTCCTGTACATTGGGGAAACCAAGCAGAAGCTTTGGGACCACATTGCAGAACACCTTTGCTCGGTTTGTAATAAACAACTGCACATCCCAGTTGCGAACCATTTCAACTCCCCCTCCCATTCCTTAGACGACGTGTCCATCCTGGGCCTCCTGCAGTGCAACCATGATGCCACCCGAAGGTTGCAGGAACAGCAACTCATATTCCGCTTGGGAACCCTGCAGCCCAATGGTATCAATGTGGATTTCACAAGCTTCAAAGTATCCACTCCCCCCTACTGCATCCCAAAATGAGCCCAGCTTGTCACCACCTCCCTAACCTTTTCTTCCTCTCACCTATCCCTCCTCCCACCTCAAGCCACACCTCCATTTGCTACCTACTAACCTCATCCCACCCCCTTGACCTGTCACCCCTCCCTGCCTCCCCACCTACACTCACCTCTACCGTCTCCATCCCCGCCTCTTTAACTTGTCCGTCTCCTCTCCACTATCTTCTCCTCTATCCATCTTCAATCCACCTCCCCATCTCTCCCTATTTATATCAGAATCCTCTCCCCCTCCCCCTTTTCTGACGAAGAGTCTAGGCCTGAAACGTCAGCTTTTGTGCTCCTATAATGGTTCTTGGCCTGCTGTGTTCATCCAGCTCCAAACCTCGTTGTCTCGGATTCTCAGCATCTGCAGTTCCCATTATAACTGGTAGAGGGAAGTGGGATAACTGGGAGTGGAGAAAAGAAATGGAGCAATAGGTTTGGATTTCAGCCAGGAAGGAGGGAAGAGTGTGAGGGATGGGGACTTATCTCTTTTCTCATCTCCAAAGTTTTAAGGAGTGGGGGAGCTGCAAAAGGACACCATCTCTGATCATTTCTGGATGTCATGTGATGTTCCGTTTTGTTCCTCAGTTTCTCATAAGCACTTCCCCTTTCCAACATCAATGGAAGATGTGTAATATAACTGTTGGAAATAACACGTAGGTGGTTACCCATTTGACTGTCTTGTATTTGTAAGAGCTATACAGCATGGAAACACAGCCTTCAAGTCTAACTTTTGTGCCAACCAGATATCCTAATCTGATTTCGTCCCATTTGACAGCATTTGGCCCATATCCCTGTAAACCCTTCATATTCATGTACCCATCCAGATGCTTTTTAGATGTTGTAATTGTACCAGCCTCCTCCACCTCCTCTGGCAGCTTGTTCCATACATGCACCATTCTCTGTATGGAAAAGGTTGCCTCTCAGATCCCATTTTCTTTCCTTTCACACCTTAAACGTCTAGTTTTGGACACCCCTACCCTGGGGAAAAACCTGGGCTATTTGCCCGATCCATGTTCCTCATGATTTTATAACTCTACAAGGTCACCCATTCAGTGCTCTGGAATAAAAAGCCCCAACTTATTCAGCCTCTGCCTATAGCAGAAACCCACCAATCCCAGCAATATTCTTGTAAATTTTTTTCTGAACCCCTTTCAAGTTTGGCAGCAGCTGTGGTCTCTTGATGTTCTAATTCATCTCACATTACCCCAAAACTTGTTATTCCCAAAAATGCTGTTTCTCTCATGATTTATGACTTGTAACATTGAGCAAGGGTACCTTGCCTGGGCCTAGGTGAGTTGCAAATGGCCAGGAACATGCATTGCCTGCTAAACTGGCCTTTCTGTCCAAAAGAGAGGAAAGAAAACCAAATGTGCCATAAAAAATCAAGTCATGTCTGTTCTGAATTTACATCCTGGACTTGTGGTTACATCTTCCATGAAATTCTTAAGGCCAAATTAAATATCACTTCAAGATTGGATTAATCAATATTTCAATATCATTTCCTTTTAAATATGGATGAAACAAACTGTAATCATGGTGTAGAGAGACCTGTCGTGTGCTAGAAGTGTGGACAAATCATCAATGCAAGGTTTGCCTGACAAAACACAAGCACTTGCTGCAAGGGGCGTTGTGCACCTTGAGAGTGTGTGAAACAATTTGCTTCACCGTCTGCACTGCAAGCTCACTCGCCACCATACCAAGGAAACATGAAATGCCTACCCTATTGGTGGGAGGGGTTTCACTTTGTCATAACACCTGGTGGCATGCCAGCATGTTTACACTGGGGAGATACCATTCACCTGCTGTAGAAAATCACCTCCTACTCTGTTACAGGACAGTTTATTATGAGACACTGAACAAACTGCACCCTCACAGACCTTAAAGGAAAGTCTAGGACCAGAGGGCATTGTCTCGGAATAAAAAGGTGCCAATTTAAGACTGAGATGAGGAATTTCTTCTCAATGAGTTATGTGTCATTTTGGGATCAAGAGCTGTTGTGGCAATCCTTGTGTATATTTAAGTTTGACATAGATTCTTGATCAGTTGAGGAATCAGGGTTTATGGGGAAAGGACGTGAGGAATGTCAAATTAGCCATGATCCTATGAATGGTGGAGTAGGCTCAGGGTGGTTGAATGATCTTTTCCTGTTCCTATTTCTTATCATCATATGATCACAATCTGTCCCATCCATGGGGAAATTCAGGTTCAGACACTGCAGAAATTGCACTCCTCAGGACCATCACAACATGCCCTATTCCTGTATCAGGATATCTGTTAAACTACTGAAACTCGCAGGCTTTCTAACATTAGTGAAGTTGATCTGATTGTCTGTTACTGACTGTTTTTGAATTTTTTTGTACATTTTCTATTTTCTAATTCTAGGTTTAAGACAAGAAAAGTGAAACACACATTGACAAGTTCTAGCTCCCCACACCATAAAAAGCACCTCTCAAAGCCTTGGTATCAAGGGAAGAAATAAGTAACATGCATGGTATTGTTCAAACCCAAACCAAGTTGTTTTACTTTAGTCCCTGGATCTATTGTGTGCCCCACTGCACCTCTCATCCACACTATCTGAACAGAAGTAGTACCTAGAAATTGGTTTTCTATTTAAATCTTGTCATCAAATTAACTGAACAAAGAATGAACCAATTAACCACATCAAGTATTTGGTAACAGGCAGTGATTGTTACAATTTTGAATGTCCTGTGTGCTGAGGGATGGGGTGACAGTGGTTGCATGGTAATGTCATTGGATGAGTAATCCATAGGCGAAGGAAAATTCTGTATTTTATAAGTGCCTTTACAGGGGTTGGGGCGGACAATTTGCATGCAGCAAACTTAAACCAATTGACATATTTAGTTCCTCAAAGTTTCCATCCTGGACTGACAGAAATGGGGCTTTTTCGTACAGTCATATACCACAGAAACAGACTCTATGGTCCAACAAGTCCATGCTGACCATAATCCTGCACTTTGGCCATATCCTTCCAAACATTTCATATTTATGTACTTATCTAAATGTCTTTTAAATTTTGTAATTGTACCTGCATCCACCACTTCCTCTGGAAGTACATTCCTCACATGAATCACTCTCTGCTTTTTAAAAAAGGTTGCCCTCTATGTCTTTTTCAAATCTTCCTTCTCTCACCTTAATCATATATCCTCTAGTATTGAAATCCCAGGGAAAGACAGCTGCCATTCACCTTATCTATGCCCCTCATGATGTTATAAACCTCTATAAGGTACCCCTTAAACCTCCTATGCTTCAGTGAAAAATGTCCCAGCCTATCCAAGCCTACCCTTTTAACTCAGATCCTCCACTCCAGACAATATCCCAGTAAATCTTTTCTGAACCCTCTCCAGCTTAATAATATCCTTCCTAGAACAGGGCGACCACAAATGGACACAGTACTCCAGAAGAGCCTCACCAACGTCCTGTACAACATCAATATGACATTTTAACTCCTACACTCAAACGTTTGAGCAATAAAGGCAAGCATGCTAATTGCCTCCTTAATCACTGTCTACATGCGAAGCAAACATCAAAGAATTATGTACCTGAACCCCCTAGGTACAGGTTGTGGTATCTTTCTTGAGGAAAAAGGAAGAGCAGTGAGCAGATCAAGATCTTCAAAATGATGAATGGTTTGGGCGAGGTGGGGATGGAGGGAATGTTTTGACATAATGTCTTTACTTAGTGGTTAGATTGTGGAGTTCATAGGACATAGTTGTGGCAGAAGGAGAATTTGTTTTTTTTAAATCAAGGAATTAGATGAATGCATGAGAGAAAAGGGATTAGAAAGGTAAGCTGAAAGTTTGAGTTGAGGTGCGGTGAATGGGTTGGGAAGCATGAAGTATGTGAATACCTGCATTACAATTGCTTCTAACAGCCAATTTGTTTGTTGCATATTATAAATATTTCAACTCCTTTTACAGGGTATTCAGAGCACTGGATTTGCAGATAGGAAATTCAAACCAAATATCAAGGTCTGACAGAAACATTTAATTAATTGGAACATGGAATATTTGAATGTGGAAGAAGAAATGTTTGTCTCTTCTGTTTCTGGGGAGAAAAAAAGTTCATAGATTAGTGAGACTTGAAAAAGACTGAAACAGATTCATCTGAATGAGAGTGTTCCAGTGCATTGACTGTGGAAACTGGTAACCAGTTGTATGATCTGCCCAATACATCACATCAATCATGGTGGGTGGAAACCATATACTTGTGTGTGGATGCAGCTTCAAATGATCATCCAGATCAGGGAGACACAAAGAGACCCACACCATGGAGAAACCATGGAAATGTGGGGACTGCGGGAAGGGGTTCAATTACCCCTCTGAGCTGGAAACACATCGACGCAGTCACACTGGAGAGCGGCCGTTCACCTGTTCTGTTTGTGGGAAGGGATTCACTCAGTCATCTAGCCTCTATACACACCAGCGAGTTCACACTGGGGAAAGGCCATTCACCTGCCTTGAATGTGGGAAAGGATTTAATGCTTTATCCAATCTCCGAACTCACCAGCGAGCTCACTCTGATAAGAGACCATTCAAATGTTCTGACTGCGAGAAAAGCTTTAAAAGTAGAAAGGATATAGTGACACATCAACGCACTCACACTGGTGAGAGGCCATTTACCTGCTCCCTCTGTGGGAAGAAATTTACTCAGTCATCCCACCTCCTGACACACCAACTTGTTCACTCTGATAAGAGGCCTTTTGAATGTTCTGACTGTGAGAAGAGCTTTAAAAGTAAAAAGGATTTACTGAACCACCAACGGACTCTAACTGGGGAGAGGCCGTTCATCTGCTCGACATGTGGGAAGGGATTCACTTGTTCATCCCACCTTCTGACGCATCAATTTGTTCACACTGATCAGAGACCTTTTAATTGTTCTGATTGTGAAAAGAAATTTAAAACCACAAAGGATCTTTTGAAACATAAACACACTCACACAGGGGAGAGGCCATTCACATGCTCTGTCTGTGGGAAGGGATTCACTCGTTTATCACATCTGCTGAGACACCATCGAGTTCACACTGGGGAAAGACCGTTCACCTGCACTGAGTGTGGGCAGGAATTTGTTGATTCATCTGACCTTCTGATTCACCAGCGAGTTCACACTGGGGAGAGACCCTACAGCTGCTCGCTGTGTGACAAGAGATTCACTCAGTCATCTCACCTCACTACACACCAACTTGTTCACACTGACATGAGACCTTTTAAATGTCCTTATTGTGAGAAAAGATTTAAAAGTAAACAAAATCTGCTAACACACCAGCGGGTTCACACTGGGGAGAGGCCGTTCAATTGTCCCTTGTGTGGGAAAGGATTTGCTCAGTCAAACAACCTGTTGAGACACCAGCACGTTCACACGCGGCAGCAGGGGTTGTATTCCACTGTTAATCACATCCAAGACTGAACCATCTTTGGTTGCCTTTTTACTGTGGGCATCCCCGTTTGTTGCACCTAACAATGATTATACCCAAATGTAGCAGCCAAAATTTAAAAGTTTGAGGATATAACAAAAGTTGATCATCAAATGATGAAGAATTGCAGAAACAGGGCAGTAGATTATTGCAGAGGAAAGTAGTGAATTGGAATCAATCTGCACAAGTGTTGAGGAAACGAATTTGGGGAGGACAAACAAGACAATGGGATGGACAATAAATGGCAGGATACAGCGAACTGTTGAGGAATAAAGAGGCCTTGCAATGGTTTCCACAGATGGATGGGGGAATCAGGTGTTCAAGAGGCATTTGGAATCCTTTCTTTGTCAAGGGCTAAAATATAAAAAAAGAAGCAAAATGGTGCTAAACCTTAGAAGCCACAGTTTAGAGCACAGCTGGAGTTAGAGCACTTGTTCTGGTTTCTGCGTTAATCAGTTTCATTAGTTAATTGAAATAATCTTTTGAACCTTCTCCTTTTTGAATGAGCCTACTGAGAATCCCATAAGTCATTAATTATAAAGTGAGATGACTTAATTAATTACCAAATTGACTTCAATTTTTGCTATTTATCAGATAATTACAGTAGGGTTTAATCAAATGTAGCAGATAAAGATAAAACTAGCAAGCAAGAAATAGTTTAGGTAAAGAAGACTGAATTTTTCACGAACTTTTTATATGAGATGTTTAGATAACGAATTCAAAAATTATTGCTTAATTACTGATGAACTAACATGACTTCAGCACCATGGAAGAAGCTGATCAGTGAGTATCTGATGAACCTTCATTTATGTTAAAAGAATATTATTAAACTGGAGAGGGTTCAGAAGAATCAGGATGTTGCCCAGAATGGAGGGTTTGAGTTATAAAAATAGACTCGATAGATTGGGATTTATTTCACTGGAGTGCAGAAGGTTGAAATATGATCTTTATAGAGATTTATTAAATCATGATGGACAGGGTTAAGGTGAATAGCAAAAATATTTTCCCTAAGGGAATTTCAGAACGAGGGGCCATATTTTTAAGGTGAGACGAGAAAGATTTTAAAAAGCACGAAGGGCAACTTTTTTTTACACAGTGGCTAATACGTAGACTGAATTATTAGAGTAAGTGTGGATGAAGGTACGGTTACAATTAAAAGACATTTAGAAAGGTTGGAGGGATATTGAACAAATGCAGATAGGTTAGACTAATTTAGTTTGGAAACGTGGTTAAAGTGGACTAGTTGGTCCAAAGGGTCTGTTTCCATGCTGTTTGACTATGACTGTTAACGTATATGTATTTTGGTTAATACAGTTTATAATTGAATGAATAAAGACACAGCAGGATATATCAGTCCCATGGAGTGAACATCCAGTTAGGCCATAAGACACCGGGGCAGAAATAGGTTAATCAGCCCATTGTGTCTGCTGCACTATTTAAGATGATCATGGTCGATCTGATAATCCTCAACTCCACTTTCCTGCCTTTTCCCCATTACCCTTGATTCCCTCACTGATTAGAAATCTGTCTGTCTCAGCTTTTAATATACATAACGACCCAGCTTCTACAGCCCTCTGCGGTAAAGAATTCTGCAGATTTGCTACCTTCAAGAGGAAATTCCTCCTCATCTCTCTCCTAACTAGGTGAACGTCTTATTCGGAGATTATGTCCTCTTGTCCTAGGGTCTCCTGCTTCCACCATTGTCGAGTCCTTTAAAAAGCTGTTTCAATAAGGTTGTCTCTCATTTTTCAGAACTCCAACAAGTATAGACCCAAGCTACTCAATTTCTTATAAAACAGTCCCTCCATACCTGGGATTGACCTAGGAACCTTCTCTGGAGTGCATCCAGTGTCAATATCAATATCTATTTCCTCAGATTAGGGGCACAAAGCTGTTCATCATATTCCTGGTGTGGTCAGAGAGAACCTCACACAGTTTTAGTAAAACCTTTCTACTGTTACACTCCATACTCCTTTGAAGTAACAGCCAACATTCCATTTGCCTTCCCTATTGCTTGCTGAACTTGTATGCTAACTTTTTGTAATTTCTACTTGAGGAGCCCCCTCTGTGCTGCACTTTCTGCAGTCATTCCCCTTTAAACAATATTCAGCTCGCCTGTGATATGAAGAACCAAACATTAGATCCTGTCTGCCAAGTTGTGTGCTCATGTGATCTTTCTATATTTTCTTTCTGCCATCCTCACCACTTGCCTTGTCACCTATTTTTGTGACATCGGCAAACTTGGCTATATTATGTGCACTTTCCTTTTCAAAGTCACTTGTGTAAATTTTAAATATTTGTGGCCTCAGCTCCGATCCCTGTGATACTCTACTAATTATAGATGGTTATTCTGATACCCCTCCCCCTCATCCCAAGTCTGTCTTACATTAGCTAGCCAATCCTGTCTCCATGCTAATTTACCAACCCCAACACCATGGGCTCTCATCTTATTAAGCAACCTAAAGTGTGGTATTTTATTGAATGACTTCTGGAAATCCAAATATTTTACTTCTA
Source organism: Stegostoma tigrinum (assembly GCF_030684315.1). NCBI lineage: Eukaryota > Metazoa > Chordata > Chondrichthyes > Orectolobiformes > Stegostomatidae > Stegostoma > Stegostoma tigrinum. Next base: position 16,302,794 of record NC_081395.1, on the reverse strand, counting down.
CCTGTTCCCCTCCCCTGCTTGTAACCTCCACAAATAATTGTGATAAATGTGTTATACATAATTTCCCCTTCATGAAGCTCTGTTTAATTACAGCTTTCTAATAGACTCCAACTTTTTCCCCCAAATGACAATTGGGTGGCATGGTGGCTCGGTAGTTATGCTGGAGCTGTGAGACAGCAGTGCTAGGCTGACTATTTGTGTAGACTTTATGCTCTCCTGTGTCTGATGGGTTTCCTCCCACAGTCCAGAGATGTGTAGGTTAGGTGGATTGGCCATGCTAAATTGCCCATTGTGTCCAGGCATGTGCAGTCTAGGTGAATTAGTCATGGGAAATGTAGGGTTACTGGGATGAGGTAGATCTGGATGGGATGCTCTTTTGATGGTCAATGTAGACTCGATGGGCCAATTAGCCTGCTTCCACATTGTAAGGATTATATGATTCTACAGTTCCATGTATAGATCTTGTGTTCAGCGTAATCACAAAATCAGGCGGGATTTGGAACTCCATGTCTGATAGGTTGTAGAGGCAGAAAAACCTATTGTATTTCAAAAAAAACGACTTGGATCTGCACTTCAAATGTCAGATGATTCAGGGCTACAGTTCCACCTTTGATGAAGAGAACAGATAATAGATGCAGGGAGGATGTTACCACTGGCAGGTCAAACATAGGGGACATAGCAGATTGTGTTGCATACAGTTCTGGCCTGCCCATTGCAAGGTAGATGAGATTTCTGTGGAGACTGCACACAGGAGGTTAATGAGGATGTTTCTAGGAATAGATCATTTTCATTAAGATGAAAGATTAGATAGAGTCTGATCATTTTCTTTCAAAAAGAGGAGACTGAGAAAAATGGTAATTCAGGTACATACAGTTATGACAGAGCCTGACAGAGTGGATAGGAAAGACCTATTTACATTAACAGTTCAGTGACCAAGGGGCTGAGATTTACAGTAACAGGCAGAAAATAAGAAATAGGAGTAGGCCATCTGGTCCCTGGAACCTGCCTTGCCTTTCAATAAGAACATGGCTGATCTGTTTGTGGACTCAGCTCCATCTACCTGCCTGCTCACCATAACCCTTAATTCCCTTACTGTTTAAAAATCTAAGCCTTAAAAACATTCAACAAGATAGCTTCAACTGCTTCACTGAGAGAAGAAGTTCCTCAACTGTACTTAGACTTTCTCATCTCTTTTCGCTGATAGCAAAGTCCCCATGTAGGTTAAGTCCCCTGAGGCGTGTAAGAAATATTTCCCAGCCGCTCTCTGCCATCATTCATTGTTGCCTTAGAATTCTACTTGGAATCAGGAAAAACAAGGAATGCTGGAAACGTGGTGTCAAATCAGAGATTGATGTTAAACTGATCTGTTCTTGAGTGAAATACTGCAGAATTATATTTCCAGTCTAAATGTGATATTGTCCTAAATAATTTTTTGAGGCTATTATTTTGAGGCTATGTCCCCTATGTTTGACCTGCCATTGGAAACAACCTCCCTGCACCTATTGTCTGTTCTCTTCATCAAAGGTGGAAAACCTGGAATGGGAGTAGGGAAAGCTTTTCAGTCACAATGGCGGGATTTGGAACTCCATGTCTGATAGGTTGTAGAGGCAGGAAAACCTTATTGTATTTCAAAAAAAAAGACTTGGATCTGCACTTCAAATGTCAGGTGATTCAGGGCTACAGGTGAAAGATCTACAAAAAGAGTTTAGTATGGATTACTCTATTTTAGCCAGTCAGGATACACCTTGGACTGAGTAGCCTCTGTTTCTACTGTAACTTTGTTAATTTTACTCTGATAGTTGGACATTTTTCCTGATCATGTTAATAATCTTGCTAATTGAGCTGGTGTTCAATATTTTGAATAAATGCAAAGAAAAAAATATTAGTTTGAAACTCATTGTTGTTGGTTTTTCTTTTTCTCACCTGAGTGTTGAATGTCACCTAGTTGGAGTTCCGAGAGGACAGTCTTAGGGGGAGAGGATCGTCTGGCACAAACCAAACTTCAGTCCAGACACAGTCTTTCAGGATCTCATGGAGACAACCAAACCGCACTTAGGCTTTCTCATCTCTCCTTGATGATAGCAAAGTCCCCACGTGGGTTAATTCTGAGGCATGTAAGAAATATTTCCCAGCTGCTCTCTGCCATCAGTCATAGTTGCTTTACAACTCTACTTGCAATCATAAAGAATAACAAGGAATGTTGGAAACACATTGTCAAATCAGAGATTTGTGTTAAACTGTGATCTGTCCCTGAGTGAAAGTAATACTGCAGAGTTATATTTCCAGTTTAAAAGTGATATTGTTTTGTATCCACTATTATAAGGCAGATCTTAATTAATTTACAATGAATTTGATTAAGAATAAAGACTAAACACAGGAGTTCACTGGAGCCTGTAAATATTTGGGACATTTCACAGAATCACAATGTTATATTGCTGAATGAAGCATTTTGACGTGATGCCAATCTCTTGCTTTTCCTCCATACCATTCATGTTGTTTCTATTTAAATAATCATCCAATGTCCTCATGAATGCCTCAACTGAACCTGCCTCCAGCATACTTCCAGTTCCTTTCCTCAGTGAGTTATACAATAGATATATAGTCTTCAAATAAAGAGGAATTTGTGTGGGAGATACCAGGCTAACTAATAATACATAAATGGGAACATCCACAAGGGTCATATCCTGACATTATTCCAAGATTATTCCAACATGTAACTCCACTACTGACCCTGCCGAAGGTTGTAAACTCAAAGAGAGAAAGCTAAATAGCTGGAGAAACTCAGCAAGTCCAGCAGCATCTGTGGAAAGAAAATAATATTTTGAGTTCAGTTACCTTCTACAGAATTGACTGTTACCATAGAGCTGTCTGGGGTTTTACCTGTCACTGTAGGTCTAGGAATGAATGATGCCCTACTCCCTGTACTGTCTGACACTGAATGCTATTTGGAACAAGTTGATCTCAGGTTCCAGCAGTACAGAGACAAATATCAACCACAACTGAGGGAGACCAAAACAGAAACTGATATTAACGACTTTGATGAATTCACCAAGGGTAGTGTCATGACCTTACTGCTGATACAATAATAAGTAGGAAAGCAATTTGTGCGGCGATAAAGAGTCTGTAGAGGGATGCAGAAAAGTTATGTGAATGGAAAAAGAAACTTTCATAGGTGGATTGTAATGTGGGTTAGTGTGAATTTATCCATTTTGGTAGGAGGGAACAAAAAGCACAGTATATTGAAACAGACGGAATGCTGCAGCGCGGAGAGATCTGAGCGTCCCCATACGTGAATCACAGAGTTAGCATGCTGGTACAGCATGAAATTCAGAAGACAAATTGAATTTTTGTCTTTTTTGCATAGGGGATACCTTATAATAGTAAGGAAGTATTGCTAAAACCACCAAAGATCCTGGTGAAGTTGCATCAGGGCTACAGTTATAGCAAGGTATAGAGCTGGATGAACTCAGCAGGCCAAGCAGCAGAGGAGCAAGAAAGCTGACGTTTCGGGCCTAGACCCTTTTTATCTCAGATTCTCCAGCATCTGCAGTTCCTACAATCTCAGGACCACTGTTTACAGTTTTGCTTGTTAGAGTTTATACTTGCATTAAAATCAGTTCATAAAAGACTGACTCAGGTGATTCCTCTAATAAACAGGTTGTCTTCTGAGGAAAAGTTGTGCAAGTTGGAGTTTAGGAGAATGAGAAGTGATCTTACTGAACTGTATAAGATACTGGAGAGCTTAACAGAGTGCACACTGAGACAATATTTCTTCTCAGGGAATCTAGGACTGCTGGCCACTGTTTAAAAGTAAAAAGTTTCACATTTAAGACTGAGATGAGGAGGTATTCATTATTTATTTTGGATAGTTATTAGTCTTTGGATTCTCAGAGAGCAGCGGAGATTGATCATTGAATTTACATAGGATTTAGGTAAACAGCTTTCATTGTACAAAGGAGTGAATTGTAATGTTTACTTGAATTTTTCTAACACTGCTGTTTATACTGACACTTTATCCCAGTGTTAGTTGGAGTGACTGCTCATGTCCACCCAATTGGACAAGAAGTTTTGCCTCCTGGTGTGTACATAACAGTGTGTATGTGTTAGCTGTTATGGAAGGCAGAGCGCAGTGGTGATGCTTGTAGTGTGTTTGTCAGTCTGCTTCTGCAGGAGTATCTGTGGGTATGAGTGTGTATGCTTCTTCCTATTTGCTATAACCCACAAACCTTCCTCTCTCTGGTCACATTATGTTTATTGTCTGAAAATTCCATTAAGTGATTTGTATGATAAATTTGGGAAATTGTTCATCCAGGGTGAAACCACAGGCTGACAGTGTGCTGTGTAAAAAAAAATTGACATCTGCACAACCAGACCCCATTTCTCCAGAATAACATGAAATGTCTGCTGTTTTCCAGATCCCTTATTACTATTCTCAGGTAATTCATAGATTACCTTTATACATCATCCTTAAATATGCCAAGGGTCTCCATCTTTAATAATTCCCTCAGGCTGACTAACACCATGGAATTGCTGCTATCACAAGAATCAGTTTGGAAAGACTGTCAGTCCAATTTTTTGGCTTCCTGTAATAACGCACTGATCCAGATCTTCCCTTCTAACACCAACCAATATTCCCATCCAAGTTCTGGATTTCAATCTGATTGTCCAATAGAGAAAGCACATATATTGTTTAGTCCATTTGAACCCAATTCAGCACATTCCCTCCACACATGCTGCAACAGTTTATCTTTGAGATTACTTGTTCCTTTATAGTCTGTGTTGCCTTTTTATCTCAAAAATATACTTCATTTATTGTCTTTTAATACATACAAATGACTGTACATTCCTTGCAGAATTTTGAAAATTCTCAGAGCTTTTCTGTTTCCTGAATGGTGCCAGTATTAACCGTGTCCGTGACCTGTCCTAGCCCTTAGGCCATTTCATCCATTGAAACCTGGTACTTGCCTTATTCTAAAGCTGACATTCCTCTTCTGCCCAGTTATTCTCTTAAATCAGTTCTGAGGAAGGGTCACTGGACCCGAAACATTAACTCTGACTTTTCTTCACAGATGCTGCCAGGCCTGCTAAGCTTTTCCAGCAACTTCTGTTTTTGTTCCTGATTTACACATCCACAATTCCTTCGATTTTTATTCTCTTAAATCAGACCTTGACTTATTTGCACATTGTCTCAACATGTTCCCCCATTTCAGAACAAACATGGAAATGTTTGCTCCAGTGAGACTGTTGATTTGCTCACCAAGCTGGCTTGTTTACGTTCACATATTTCATCACCATGCTATGTAACATCATCAGTGACGCCTCCGATGAAGCGATGTTATTCTACTCCACTTGAAATTTATACTGTCTGTCTCATTATGGTGAGTGTCATTTCTGTTTTTGTTGTGTATGGGTTTATACATGGGATCCAATTCTATATGTTTGTTGATTGCATTATGGGTTGAGAAGCACACCTCTAGGAATTCCCATGCATGCCTATGTTTGCCTTGGGCTACTATAGTTATGTTGTCCCAGTTAAATTGATGCCCTTTGTTGTCCAAGTGTACTGATATTAAGGGAGGTTCATCTTGTTGTTTTGTTGCTAGCTAATGTTCATATATTCTGATGGCTACTTTCCTTCCAGCGTGTCTGATGTAATGTTTGTGGCAGTTGTTGCGTGGTATTTTGTAAACTACATTGGTTCTGCGTCATGTGGGAATGGGGTCTTTAATCCTTGTAAGTTTTTGTCATAAGATGGCTGTGGGCTTGTGTGTTACCATGATTACGAGTGGTCTTAGGAGTTTTGTTGTCAATTCTGATATGTTCTTGGTATAGGGCAGTGTGTCCTCTTGTTGTTGTCTGCTTAGTTGGCACCTGCAGATGAAGTTGCAGGGATATCCATTCATCGTGACAATTTTATACAGGTGTTCTTCCTCTTTCCTGTGTAGTTTTGGAGTGGTGGCCAATTTAAATAGCATCCTAATGCAGCTTTGTTAGTGGACGTTGGGGTGGTTGCTGTGGAAGTTCAGGATTTGGTTAGTGTGGGTTGCTTCCTTGTATACGGAGGCTTGGAACTACGTTCAACTCTGACATCCACAAACAGAAGTTGATTGCTTTCTTCTTCTCTCGTGAATCCAATCCCCACAAATAGATTGTTGATGAAATGGTGGGTCTTTTTTAGCTTGTTGCGTTTAATAATGACAAATATGTCGTCTACGTACCAGATCCACAGTTTAGGGGAGGGACGTGTGTTCCAGTCTTTGCATGACCCTCTCCGAGATGGGTAACCCCATAGGTCTGTCACTGATCTGTTTGTACACTTGACCATTAAAGACAAAATATGTGGTTAGGCACAGGTCGGGTACTTTGCATACGTTGTCATTGCAGATGGACCGTACAGAACAAAACTGGAAATGACATTACTCACCATAACGGACCAGACAGTATAAAATCCAGGTAGAGTAGAACAACACCGCTTTAGCGGAGGCCTCACTGATAATGTTTCCGAGCATGGTGACAAAACGTCTGCCCGAAAACAATCCAGCTCGGCGAGAAAGTCAACAACCTCACTCACAACCCGAGCTACAAATCTTTACTAAAACTTGAAACGTCTGCTCCAGCCCTAGAAGAGTTCCGTCTACACTATTTAAAGCCACAAACAGAAACATTCAGTTTTCTCCTGGCGCTTGACACAAATCAACTTTACAAATGAGAGAGTGTCGACCAATGAAGGATACCCGATTTCAGTCCCGCCCCTCTTTCACTACGATTGGCTAGAGGGCCTGCAGCTCTCGTTCGGTCCTTGGCCCTATCCCCTTTCCCATTGGCCCGGGGGCTTCGCCAAACAATTAGTTAACATGTACTGAGCATGCGTAGGTCTTTGGATGATGCGGGACAGAGAATTATCCGTAACTAAATTCGCAGAATTTTAAACATTTACTGGGTGAGTCGGTTGCGTGCTGCATTAAAATTCTATGTAAACAGCGTCGAATAAGAAACCACTGATTCAGTTTGCCTCAAGCGAGCAACAGTTCGAGCTTTGGCAGTCTTCAGTCATGAATGTACGGTGTTAGCGATCGCCATCTTTGTAAGGGGCAGATTGCAGCAGAGAACATGCGCAAACGCCATCTCTATAAGGGGCAATGTGTGGTATAGCGCATGCGCAGAAACTCGGTCGGGCAGATAGTGAAGCGGGATCAGAATGCATTCAGGCCCTGATTCCGAGAGAATTAGGATGTTATCAGAATATGGAGGTTTACAGGGAGCAGACAGAAGAATATATGAAATGCTTATTGCGATAGCAAGCTTAGACACAACGGGCTGAATGCCTGCTTTCGCACTTTAATAATTCTGTTTCATTCAGCCCTTGATTGTGCCTGCTTTCTGTAAGAACAACTCACCTAAGCCCCCTGCCCTGGCTTCTCCTCCCCCAACCCCCAGCCAGCATTGTCAATTATTTGTGTTCAGACAATATAAATGATTTAGGCTTGAATGTAGGACATTTGATCAGTAAACTCACGGGAGTTATGAAAATTGATGGGATAGTAAATATTGATGACAGTCTTAGATTACAGGAGGATTCATAGAATAGAATCCATACTGTGTAAAAGCAGACCATTAGGCTGCTCGAATCCATGTTACGAAGAACATCTCACCTAGACTGCACACCCCAACAATCCCTGTAACCCTGCTGTTCCCATGGTTAATCCACTTAGCTTGTACATTTCTAAATACTATGGGGCAATTAAACATTGCCAATCCACTTGACCTGCACATCTTTGGACTCTGGGAGAAGATCAGAGCACAGAGGAAACTCATGCAGACATGGGGAGAAAATACAAACTCCAGGGTGGCACGCTGGCTCAGTGGTTAGCAGTGCTGCCTTACAGCATTAATGACCCAGGTTCAATTCCACCCTTGGGCGACTGTGGAGTTTGCATACAGTCCAAAGATGTTCTGGTTAGGTGGATTGGCCATGATAAATTGTCTATAGTGTCCAGGGGTGTGTGCATTAGATAGATTAGACTTGGGGGATGCAGGGTTATAGGGTAAGGGTAGAGGGAAATGGGATATTCTTTGGAAGGGCAGCGTGGACTTGTTGGGTTGAATGACCTGTTTCCACACTGTAGAGTTTCTGGATCTGCTGATTAGATGGGCTGAAAATTGGCAAATGGAATTCAATCCAGATGAGTGTGAGGTAATGCATTTGGGCAAGAGAAACAGGGCACATGAATATATGATGAATGGTCAGACTTTGGGATGCACATAAGATCAGAGGGACCTTGGTACACACATCCATCAGCTTTTAAATGCAGCATGACAGGTGGATAAAGTGGTTAAGAAGGCATATGGGATGCTTGCCTTTATTAACTGAGACACAGAGTTCATGAACAGGGAGGTTGGTTGATTAGCCAAAGTTAGAGCACTGTGTGCAGTTCTGGAATCCACATTTTGGAACAGATGAAATTCAACTGGAGAGTTTGGGCACAGACTATAACTTTTTTTCGATCTATATCTCAGTAATATGTGATAACTCTTGTAATCTTCTTACAGAGGACAACAATAAAAGGGAGAATTTACAAATAGGAATACAAAATCAAACATCATGCTGAGGTTTGACAGATTCACTTGAATATCATCAGCATTTGACTGTGGAAAGAGAAACATTCATTGTGACTGTAGGAAAAGATTTCACATATCAGTGTGACTGGAAAAGCACCGAGATATTCAAACACACACAAACACACACATGGGCACCCGAAAGAAAATGTTCCTGTGACTTGATAGTGGAAAGAGCTTGAACAAGACACATAGCCTGAGTGCAAGTGTCCCAGTCAACTGACTATGCAAAGAAGTTTAACTATTTACAGAAATTGAAAAAAAAAGTATCATATCGTTCTCAGCAGGGAGAGATTATTCACAACTCCTATGCGTAGATAACGAGATACACAGACACATGCTATGGAGAAACCATGGAAATGTGAGGACTGTGGTAAAGGATTCAATTACCCATCCCGGCTGGAAATCCATCGACGCAGTCACACTGGGGAGAAGCCATTCACCTGTTCTGTGTGTGCGAAGGGATTCACTGATACAACCAAACTCATGTTACACCAGCGAACACACACTGAGGAGAGGCCGTTTAGCTGCACTCACTGTGGAATGACTTTCCGGAGTGCCTCCACCCTGCTAAGACACCAACAGCTTCACTCTGGGGATAGGCCTTTCACCTGCTCAGTGTGTGGGAAGGGATTTGCCCAGTCCTCAGGCCTTTGTACACACCAGCGAATTCACAGCGAGGAGAAGCCATTCGGTTGCACTTACTGTGGAAAGAGATTCAGACAGTTATCCGAGCTCAACGCACACCAGCGGGTTCACACCGGGGAGAGGCCATTCACTTGCTCCATGTGTGGAAAGGGATTCACTCAGTCATCCACCCTGCTGAGACACCAGCGAGTTCACACTGAGGAGAGGCCATTCAGCTGCACTTCATGTGGGAAGAGTTTTAGACAGTCATCTGACCTCAAAGCACACCAGAGAGTGCATACTGGGGAGAGACCGTTCAGCTGCTCCGCATGTGGGAAGAGATTCACTCGGTCATCCCATCTGCTGACACATCAGCGAGTTCATAAGTGACTGCAGTGGTTTGATTCTTTTGTAATTGCTGCTGTCACATAAGTCGGAGATGGATCGTCTGACAATGTCCTTTACATCAAGGAACCTGAGCAAAACTGGAAGGATCTGGTGGATTTCAGTCCACCAGTGGAGTTATACCTAATACTAAAGAAGGCGGTTGTGGTTCTCAGAGGTCCATCATCTCATTCCCATGACATCACTGCAGAGGCTCCTCAGGGTCATCGTATGCCCAAACATCTTCAGTACTTCATCATAAAGGTCAGGTTGTTCACTGAAGATTACACGATATTCAGCACTATTTACAAATTCCCAAATACTGAAGGAGTCCAGGTCCTTAAGAAGCAAGACCTGGACAGTATCTAGGCTTGGGCCAATAAGTGGCAGGCAATGACCATCTCTGACAATACAGAATCCAACCATCTCCTCTTGCCATTCAATTGCTTTACAATCCCTGAATCCCTCGCTATCAAAATCCTGCTGGATGCCTTTGACCAGAAACGGAACTGGTCAAGCCATATAAATACTGTAGCTACAACAACAGATCAGCAGCAAGGAATCCTGAAGCAATTAACTCACTTCCTCACTCCCCAAACCCTGTCCACCATCTACAAGGCACAAGTCAGGAGCGTGTTGGAATGCTGTTCACTTGACTGGGTTAGTGCTGTTCCAACAATACCTGAGACTTAAGAAGTCTGATTCCATAGGGATGAAATAATCTGCTTGATTGGCACCATTGACATAAAAGAACATGGATATCATATGTCGTGAGCATAGCAAGCTGTATGTTTCACTCTGAGCCTAACACCATCTTAACTATGAAACAAATCATCATTCACTGTCACTGGGTCAAAATCCTGGAACTCCCTCCCTAACAGGATTGCACCTGTTGCTACACCTAAAGGACTGCAGCAGTTGAAAAGGTCAGCGTATCACGACATTCTCCAGGGCAATTTGGGACGGATATAAACGCCAGGCCTAGTGAATGGCTACTAAATACCATGGACAAATTTTCAGAAACTCTTACTTCTGCTAAAGTTAACAAAATCTGTAACTGCCTTGAGTTAATATTCTGGATATGTCACAGGTTTTCAGAGCTGTGGTGTCCCTTCTTAAAAGCACCATCTGTGATTTTTTTTTTCCCTGAACTTTTTCTTCTTTAAATCATTTGTCACAGAATCCTTAGGATTCTTACGGTGCAGAAGGAGGCTATTCTGCCCTTCATGCCTGCAGCGGTTCTGTTATCTAGTGCCAATCTTCTGCCTTTTCCCCATACCTCTGCACTCCATTTCTGTCAACATTAATCATCCAGTGCCCTCATGATTGCCTCAGTCGAACCTGTCTTCACCACATTTCTAGGCAGTGCATTCCAGACCGTAACTATATGCTTGCTTCATTCGGACAATACTTTAAAAAATTGTTGTCTATCCCTGATTTTTCTTCAAGTGGTTTGGTAGGCCATTTCAGAGGACAGTTAAGAGCAAACCACATTGGTGGTCTTGACTTACATGTAGGCCAAACTGGGGAAGGACAGTAGATTTCCTTCCCTAAAGGACAGTGGTGAACTATATGGATTTCGAAAATGATCAGCAATAGTCTCTGATCACCATTATGGAGACCAGTGTTTTTAAAAGTAATGGAAAATTCTCAATGGGAGGCTAATTTATAATGAGATTATGAACATGTATTTCAATCCTAAATTGATCTTGGTGCAAAATCTACAATTCAGTTTCTGAAAGGTTTCACTGATTCTCATCTCCAAATAGAAAGTGCTGATTAGACCTTGCTGACAATTCTTACTGATTGGACATTGTAAAGATTGACACCTTGATTATGGAATTAAATGATCAAGGAACAGTATTGAGATATATTTTATAGGCACATAAATAAAAGCTGTATTAATCAACACTAATATTGCTGAAGTTTGGGAGTCACTGAGTTCAATCATTTATGATGCAGCAGCAACATTTGCTAAAGGAGGAATGCACAAAAGAACTAGTCTGAAACCTGCTCATCAGAGGTGATATTTGTCTTTGAAGAAAAAGGCAAAGCTAACTTGATGCAAAACATAACAGCTAGAACACTGCATCAACTGAAGAACAGGGAGATACTGTGCAAAATAAACAGTGGATCAAGCAAATCAAGAACTCCAAACTGACCGTGCAATGTAAATCTACATTCTGTGCATGACAGGATCAACAGAACACGACTTAGCTATCACCAAAGCTGTCCCCCTGATAATGGCAGATGGTGAAGTACTGCACAAGTAATGTCCCAGGTTGCCTGTTCTTTCAGTTCATTCATCTAGCAATGTATGTAGAAATGTTCTAATCTTATCATCGATATGACCTTTGAGAATCTGTTTCTATTGCAGATCCTTATTGTCATGGGTGTGAACATTTTTATAATACGGAATGGGTTCTCTCTACCTGGCTTCCTTTTGTCCAGATTCCACACCTCAAGCCTCAAGATTATTCCTGTGCAAATCTTAGTCGTTGTTCAGCGGAAATATTTTCATTCTTCTGGCAACCTGTCTTAGAACTCTCTTTTACAAGCAGACCATCTCAATGAGAGGAATTAGCATTAACTGCTATACCAAGAGGAAACTAGAAGCCGTGATTATTGGGGCATGGTGACCAACTTGGGCTGATCACCCAGGTTGCAATTGGTGGGAAAGGGATGGGATTAGATTGTCAAAACTGCATGTTTTTGTGACAGACGAGGATCTGTTTGGGTCACTCTTTGAGAGTGTTGTAAGTTCATGTGCTGTTTCTGTGATACAAACAGTTCTTTACAAGAAACAATAGGCTTCCGAGAATCCTACTGAATGACTGAAATAGCACAATTCAAAGATTCTTCATCCAGGCTGAAATTAGAGGCTAACCATCTGCTCTGTGTGTAAGGCATAAAATCAGGCCTCATTTCTTCCTGAACAATATAAAGTGTCTCCTCCTTCCCAGATCACTGCCTTTCCACTCACTATCATTCAAGGAGTTCATCATCCTCTGAGATGCTCCTGGCTTACTCTTTAAAATATTCCAGTGATAATGGGAACTGCAGATGCTGGAGCATCCAAGATAACAAAGTGTGAGTCTGGATGAACACAGCAGGCCAAGCAGCATCTGAGGAGCACAAAAGCTGATGTTTCAGGCCTAGACCCTTGTGTTACAAAAAATAGTTTCGCTGCTATTACCAGAATCAGTTCTGAACTCCTGTTGGTTTAATTTGAAGGTTTCCTGGAGTATTGCATTAATCTAGATCCTCTTTTAATACCAATTCATACCCCAATTTGAATTCCAAATTTTAATGTGACTATCAATGGAAAAGTATGTTAATTAATTAATTTGTAGTTGATGCAGAATCATACAAGGTTGTTTTAGAGATCAATTATTTCTTTGTAGTCTGTGTTCTGAACGATGACACTATTAACTTTCTCCTTAAACAGCCCTAACCCATTTGCCGGTCATTTATTGAAAGCAGCATCTCATAGAAATGAAACTGGATGGACCACTGACTTCAACTCAGACACTGGAAAAGTCAATGGCAGAAAACATGCCTTTTCGACCCTGTGAAGTTCTCTTCACTAACATCTAGAGACTGGGAGAGCTGTCTCAGCTTAGTCAAGCACAGTCTGACATAGTCATACTCATGGAATCACACCCTACAGACAATGTTCCCAACAGCATCGTCACCTGCCTTGGATATGTCCTATCATGATAGCAGCACAGCGGTATACAGTTTGGTGGGAGTTGCCCTGGGAATCAACATTGACTCTCTACCCCATGAAATCTCATGGCTTCAGGCTAAACATGATCAAGGAAATTTCATTCTGGCTACCGCATACTGTCCTCCCTCGGCTGATGAATATGTATTCTTGCATGTTGAACAACACTTGGAGGAAGCACTCAGGGTGGCAAGGTCATAAAATATACTCTGGATGGGGGATTTCAGTTGTCCATCACAAAGAGTGGCTCAGCAACAGCACTACTGATCGAGCTGGTTGGATCCTAAAATACATAGCTGCTTGACTGGGTCAGCAGCAGTTGATGAGGGAACCAACAAGAGAGAAAACCATACTTGACCTCATCCTTACTGTTAGGGCTGGCCATAACTGAGTAGCACAAGGTAGGTGCCCAATACTATCACTGACAGCAACATTTTCTCGAGGTTGCAATTAATTTCATTTGACATTTGATTCAACTCTGTAAGCTATAGATCATATTTGTCCTGCTAACACACAAATCAACAGCCACACTTTGCCAGTTATCCTCGAAGACAAAAAACCCAATACCCACCATGAGCAGAATAAATGTGATAGACAAATGCCATGCAGCAACTGCAAGAAACAGTACATAGGACAGATGAACAGGAAACCCTCCACCATGTTACGTAAACACAATTGCAGCAAAACAGCAGGGCCAGCTCTCCCTCAATTCAATACACTCCAACATAGAAGGACATCAGTTTAACTGAGACAAAGTTACAATATTAGGACAAGCAAGACAAAGACAAGCACAAGAATTCTTGGAGGTCTGGTTTTCAACCCCCCACCCCCCCCCCCCACCCCCGCCGGTGTGATAAACAAACATGTCGAAATAGACCCCATCTACATACCACTGTGGTACAAAACTGGAAATAAGACTAGCCAGCATGACAGACCGGACCATATGAATTCAGAGTGGGACAAAACAACGACACTTCAACAGAGGCTACACAAATCAGATATGCAGAGTTTCAGTCTGTCAGATCCAGCTCCACCCCTCACTCACTCCAATTGGCTGGAGCACCAGCTGCACCAACTCAGTCCTCCATTCCAGTGCACTGATGGACCTCCAGTACTGTCCCCTGGCTGGCATAAGTGTTAAGAGACATCAAGAACAACCGGCTTCAATCCTGAATCCGGAATAATGAAGTACTGGGAGATAGTAAGAACTGCCAATGCTGGAGTCAGAGATAACACAGTGTGGAGCTGGAGGAGCACAGCAGGCCAGGCAGCATTAGGGAAGCAGGAAAGCTTACATTTTGGGTCAGTACCCTTCTTCAGAAATGGGGAATGGGGAAGGGGGCTCAGAAATGAATAGAGAGGAGGGGTGGGGCTGGGGAAGGCAGGTGCGATGGTGATGGGTGAGTGCAGGTAGGCAGTGGTGGGGATTGGTCAGTGAGGTGGGAGGAGCTGATAGGTGAGAAGAGAAGATTGTCAGATTGTGTCAGGTCAAGGAGGTGGGGAAGAGAGGGAGGGTTGATCATGGGATGAGGCCTGGGAAAACACTGCCGCCACGCCTCCCCCTCGCCTCTATCCAAGGAACCAAAAAAAACTCTCACACCAGAGGTTCACCTGCACATCCGCCAATGTGGTCTACAGCATCCGCTGCTCCCGATGTGGCCTCCACTGCATTGGTGAGACCAATTGGAAGCTTGGGGACCGCTTTGTAGAGCACCTGTGCTCTGTTCACAATGAATGACAACACCTTCCAGTGGTGATCAGAGATAATGGGAACTGCAGATGCTGGAGAATCCGAGATAACAAAGTGTGGAGCTGGATGAACACAGCAGGCCAAGCAGCATCTTAGGAGCACAAAAGCTGACGTTTGGGCCGAGACCCTTCATCAGAAAAGGGAGATGGGAAGAGGATTCTGAAGTAAATAGGGAGAGAGGGGGAGGCAGACTGAAGATGGATAGAGGAGAAGACAAGTGGAGAGGAGAGTATAGATGGGAAGGGGATAGGTCAGTCCGGGGAGGACGGACAGGTCAAGGGGGTGGGATGAGGTTAGCAGGCAGGAAATGGAGGTGCAGCTTGAGGTGGGTATAGGTGACAGGAAGAACAGGTTAGGGAGGCGGGGACGAGCTGGGCTGGTTTTGGGATGCAGTGGGGGGAGGGGGAGATTTTGAAGCTTGTGAAGTCCACATTGATACCATTGGGCTGCAGGGTTCCCAAGCAGAATATGAGTTGCTGTTCCTGCAACCTTCGCGTGGCATCATTATGGCACTGCTGGAGGCCCAGAGGTTTGTCTAAGGAATGGGAGGGGGAGTTGAAATGGTTTGCAACTGGGAGGTGCAGTTGTTTATTGAGAACCAAGCATAGATCTTTCCATGATAATAAAATGTGTGGCTGGATGAACACAGCAGCCCAGCAGCATCTCAGGAGCACAAAAGCTGACGTTTCGGGCCTAGACCCTTCATCAGTGAATTTTCTAATGAAGGGTCTAGGCCCGAAACGTCAGCTTTCCCGCTCCTAACGTGCTGCTTGACCTGCCGTGTTCATCCAGCTCCAAACCTTGTTATTTCGGATTCTCCAGCATCTGCAGTTCCTACTATTCTCTCGACCAGAAACGACAGGTTTCCTGCTCCTCTGATGTTAACGAGGTGCTGGTGCGCTTCTGTTCGAAATGTGGTCCAGTTTCTGTGAAAACCGAGGCTAACGGCCGCCCAGCACGTCCGTGCAAAGGGCAAAGCTGAAGCATTTGCTGAACTGAATTTGATCAAAATAGTCCAAGAATGCGTCTAAAAGGGCAGGCCGTAAGTTAGGTGGTCTGTTTGATATTATAGTCATACAGCATGGAAACAAAGGGCAGTGCGCACGCACCGAAGTCACTGAAGTTGGAGATGGAAGAGATGTAGCAGTCTGGTCGTATTTTTTTAATATTTGTTGACCTAATGGGAGCATCGCTGTCTCGGGCCAGCGTCTGTCGCCCATTCCCAATTGCTTTTGCCGCCTTGAACTGCTGTAGTCCATGTTCCGTTTGTAGACCCACAATGTCGTTCTGAGGACTCGAAAACTGAACTCCGTCTTCCCGCAGATGTCGCTGAGTTTCGTCAGAAATTTCGGTTTATGTTTCAGAACTCCAGCGTCCACAGTTCTTTATTTAATGTTTTTAGGGAGTTAGTTCTAGGATTTTCACACAACAGCCCTGAATGAACTGGAGTACAGTTCTACGTCATGATGCTTCGTGGCGAGGGGAACTTACAAGTGTTCCCATGTATCCGCTGCCCTTTTCTGTCTGGGCAGTAGAGATCCAACACAGGAATGCTCACTGATCACTGCACGATGTTCAGCAGTCCTATTGAGTAGTTCCTGTCCATACGTAGCAAGACCAGGACAAGAGGCAAGTTTGGATGGATAGCTTGCAAATACATTCATGCCACAAGCACAAGTGCCTTCCTATACAACCTCCCCACAACATCCTAGTCCTGTACTCAAAGGTCTGTGCAATGAAGGGAAACATGCTAATTGCTTTCTTAACCACCCTATCTGTACGTGACGCAAACTTCAAAGAAATTTGTACCTGAACGTCTCGGACTGTGTTCTATAATATTCCTCAAGGCCCCACTTTTAACTGTATAAGTCTTATCCTTATTTGTTTTACCAAACTCAATACCTCAGAATTATCCAAGTTAAAATCCATTTGCTATACCAGTCCATTGATCCAACTGACCAAGATCTCTTAACGAGGGGTCACGGTATGAGGATTCAGTGTAGACCATTTAGAACAAAGATGAGGAGACATTTCTTCACCCCAAGAGTGATGAACCTGTGGAATTCATGACCACAGGAAGTAGTTGATAGCAAAGTATTGAATGTATTCAACAGGCAGCTCGACATAGCCCATGGTACAAATGAGATCAAAGGTTATGGGGAGAAAGCAGGATTAGGTTATTGATTTGGACAATCAGCCATGATCGTCACGAATGGCAGAGCAGGCTTGAAGGGTTGAATGCCTTCCTCCTGTTTCTATTTTCTAAGTTTCTATAACCCTGACTGTCTACTATAACCACCAATTTTAGTGTCATCCAAAAACTAACTTACTACATCTTCTGTATTATCATCTTAAATCATTTATATAAATGACAAACAAAAGTGGATGCAGCACTGATTGCATGCCTCCAGACTGAAAAGCAACTCTCCACCGTCACTCTGATAAAGGGGAAGCATGTATGGTATTGTTGGTAGTAGATTAGCAAGGATAGAGAATTGGCTAACTAGAAGGTGCCAGTGAGAAGATGGTGGTGAGGTGCCTTCTTGAACCACTGCAATCTGCATGCTTTAGGTATTACTCCCTAATACCGTTAGGGAGTAAATTCCAGGTTTTTGATACAGTAACAGTGAAGTAATGGCGATCTGTTTCCAAGTCAGGGTGGTGAATGTCACATGATGCACATGATCACTTAGCTGTGTCTTTCACTTAGAATCATTCAGCACAGAAACTGTTCCTTTGGCCCAACTTGTCCATACCAACCAGGCTTCCTAAATTGAACTAGTTCCATTTGCCTGTGGTTGGCCGATATCTCTCTAAACCTTTCCAATCCCTGTACCTGTGTAAAGGTCTTTTAAATGTTGTAATTGTATCTGCCTTTATCACTTTCTCTACAGCTCGTTCCGCATATGCACCAATCTGTGTGTAGAAAAAGTTTCCCCTCAGGCCCCTTTTAAATCTTGCCCCTTTCACCTTAAACCTATGTCCTCTACACTTGATTGTAACTGGACCCTGACCATTTGCTCTTGTCCATTGTATCTACCACCATACTCCATTCTCAAGATCTAAATGATCATCTCGTTATCATTCAAAGTCTACAATGAAGATAATTTTAAGGTAATTTCTCCTTTTATTTACAGTTTGCACATCTGCTCTCTGTTACTTATTGAACAAATTTAAATTTGGTTGAGGAGCTTCTTATCAACTGACTAGTATCCCCCTTTTCCTACTGTGGGGACAGTTTGTTTCTAACCTACTTTCTTCCTTTCCTCAAACTTCCCGCCTGGTGGGGTTATTCCCCTGAAAGTGTGTGGCAAAATTTCTCATCATGTTTAGTCAGGGCCAGAGCTTGAACAGGTTCCTCATCTACTGGCATGACTGTTGATACATAGCATTGGTGGCCCCCAATTTTTTTTTTCCCATTTCTAACAGGATTTTCTGAAACTGGCTTTATCTTGTGTACGTTCAGGACAGGGAGGTCTCAGTCTGGAAATATTGTAACATCTCTCATTGCCCGATTTCATATTCTGTTGATTTCACCTTTCCATCAAAGTAGGCCTCACACTGGATTTTCCTTTCCCTGATCTTAACTACTGTGATAATGTGGATACTTTCTGACATCATCTGCACAGTTTTTTTTTTCATGTGTAAGGGCCAGTACTCCACTAGTGGGGTCCAAACCAAAGGACCTTCTGTTCCCAGCATGATGGACCCTGATGTTATAGCAAAACTACCAGTACTTAGAAGATAGTCTAGATCCTGACTTTTTCCTATTTTAAAGGTAAATGTAAGGTGTTGCATTCCAAATGTAATTTGATTAGTTAAGTACTGGATTTAAAGCAAAACGCATTTTATTCATTCACTATAGTTAAAATACAACAAAAGAAAGAAAGAATTGGAATAGTTCTGTGAGAGCTTGACCACACACATTCAGTCTGCTTCAGTTGTTCCATTTTTTTTTAAAAGCCTCACAAGCTGTTTCCTCTACAGGCTGTAATAGAATGCATGACGACTCTGCCTTAAAATCTCTCTGTTTTTTGAAAGAGAAAGGGACAAAATACACCTTTTAAAGCCACAGTATCATCACAGGACCCAACCAACCCCAAAAATGGTTGTAGAACAACCATTTGGGGAGGCACGGTGGCTCAGTGGTCAGCACTGCAGTCTCACAGCACCAGGGACCCGGTTTCAATTCCAGCCTCAGGTGACTGTCTGTGTGGAGTTTGCACATTCTCCCCTTGTCTGCGTGGGTTTCCTCCAGGTGCTCCAGTTTCCTCCCACAGTCCATTGTCTGTTGTGTTCAGGGGTGTGTAGGTTATAGGGGGATGTGTCTGGGTGGAGTGCTTCAAGCGGCAGTGTAGACTAGTTGGGCCGAAGGGCCTGTTTCCACGCTACAGGGAATCTGATCTAAAAAAAAACACTGATGAGTAGTGGCATTATACAAGACAAAAGTTCTTCCCCCATCTTCTTACTTTTGGTAATTGAGATGCTCAGAAATGAGATCTTTGGCCTCATTAACTGTACTTTCTTTGGAATTATTTTCGAGTTTTGAAAACAGGGTGAACAGTTTAATCTTTTCTGATGAATGGTCTAGGCCCAAAACGTCAGCTTTTGTGCTCCTAAGATGCTGCTTGGCCTGCTGTGTTCATCCTGCTCTATACTTTGTTACCTCAGATTCTCCAGCATCATCAGTTCCCATTATCTCTAAACAGTTTAATCATCGAGTCCCTACAGTGTGGAAGCTGGCTATTTGGCCCATCAGGCCCACACCGACCCACTGAAGTGCATCGTACCCAGACTCACCTTGCTATCGGTATAACCCTGCATTTCCCATTGCTAATCCACCTAATCCCCCAGACACTATGAGCAATTTGGTATGGGCCATCCTCCTAACCTGCGCAAATTTGGACTGTGGGAGGAAACTGGAGTACCTGGCAGAAACCCATGCAGACACAGGGAGAATGTGCAAACTCCATATAGACGGTCACCTGAGGGTGGAATTGAACCCAGATCCCTGGCACTGAGAAGCAACAATGCTAACTGCTGAGCGATCATGCTTTGTTCATCCCTTGCCACTGTCTACAAAAGCTGGTCAGCAAAATACAGGCACTTGGGGCATAAGAATGGTTTGAATCCCTTTGCTGACCTCCCATAGAAGATAGATGGGGAATTTTGGAACCCTGGGGCAAGTAAGTCCATGTGTACTGCTGCCCTGGGAAGGTAAACAAATTTATATTGGCAATGACGGGCCAGTGGAATAGACCAGAATCCATTACTGATGTCAACAATTGACAAATTTGATGTGTTATTGTCATACGTACCTAGGTACAGTAAAAAGTTTTTTGTTTTGCATGCAATACAAGCAGATCATACCATATGAACTGCATTAGGGTAATAGAACAGAGTGAAGAACGTGAAGTTATAGTTGCAGAGAAGATACACAAAGAGTGAGATCAACATTAAAGTTAAAGTTTAACAGATCTATTTAGAAGTCTAATAACAGCAGAGAAGAGGCTGTTCTTGAATGTGTTGGTACCAGTATTTAAGCTTTTGTATCTTCTGCCTGACAGAAGAGGTTGGAGGAGATTACAACAAGGATAGGATGGGTCTTTGATTATGTTGGCTGCCTTCTCAAGGCAACAAGAAGTACAAATGGAGCCAATGGATGAGAGCCTGGCTTGTGTGACGGCCTGGGTTGTGTTCACAACTCGCTGTAGTTTCTTGTGGTCCTCAGTACAGCAGTTGCCAAATTTCTCACCTCACCTCCACCTCCTGTTTCATCATCGTCTCGGAACTGGTTGGTTGTCACCATGGGTGTTGTAAATGGGGTAACCATGTTCAATACCCTATTATCGAAGATAAGTGCTAGGACCGGTCCAGTTTCCTAACTGGCCAAATGGGTGAATAATCAGTGGAGTTCACCTGCCTCAAGTTCCTCTTTTATAACTTGGCCCATCCCTTCCTCCATTTGCCTAGGGATCCTATGCTGTTTCCATGATCTTAGATCTGATTCACCAACCATTGCCTTCCCCTTCCATGCACTTGCAATCCTGTTTATGCTGAGCAACACAACTTTAGTTTGTTAAATAATATCCTGAGCTGTTGAGTCCTTAGTCATGCTTGCTGACTTGATCCAAAACTTGGCCACTATACAAACACAATCCACATAACTACCCAGATGCAGTTCACCCAGAGATGCTACCCAACTCTGGCATCTGTCAGATATAATAGTTCACCAGAATGAACACTAGATTACACTTACACAAAAAAATCCAATCCTCGGATATGCTGTTCTACCTTGTTAAAGTGACTAAATTCACATGGCATTTGTTATTTGTTATCCATATGTCAGCCTTTGTCCCTTTCTGTAAATATCTAGTAAATCTGTTCAAAATAAGTTTTAACACGTGCCAATTAATGCTTGATTTTCTGGATGTATTTAGGTCAGTGGGAGAACTTCCCTTCTCCCATAAAACTTGGTGAGGTGCCCTCCAACCTTATCTTGCATTGAGATCCATGCTTGCTTTCTTCCCTTCTTTAGACAGTAATTATTTATTTCTTTTCATTTGAATACTTTGTAAACCTTGAAGCTTTGTATGTTGTCTCTCCTTTGATGTCTTCACTATTGATTGCCCATGTGAGTTGCTACTGATTACCCAACAGTGAAATGACTGTGTTTACCACCCAAGTCAAAAGTTGCTTATCACTTGAATCCACAATATCTAGTCAGTTTCTGCAGTCAACAGACTTTGAGACTCCTCACTGTCATATTTGATGTAGTCTGTCAGACCCCTGAGTCCACAGATGATTTGATTTGATTTGATTTGTTATATTGTATGATTTATTATGTTCACTATGCTGAAATAGTGAGAAGTATTGTTTTGCATACTAACTAGACAAATCATAACTTACACAAGTATAGAAATGATTTGGATGATTTATATAGAAGGCATAGTTAGCAAATTTTTGGATGACATCAAAATTTTTGTATAATGGACAGTGAAGAAAGTTATCTAAGGTTAGAAATCTTGATCAATTGAGTCAATGGGCTGAGGAGTGGCAGATGGAGTTTAATTTGGATAAATGTGAGGTACATTTTGGTAAAACAAACAAGGGCAGGACTTATACAATTAGGGTCTTGCATAGTACTACAGAAAAGACAGGGCTATGGGTTTATGTATATAACTCTTTGCAGTTTGTGTCACATGTTAGACGGGGTGATTAAGAAGGCCATGCATATCTTCATTGCTCAAATCTTTGAGTAGAAGAGTTGGGATGTCATGTTGAGGTTATACAGACCTTGGCAAGGACTCTTCTGGAGTACTGTGTCTAGTTCGGGTGACCCTGATATAGGAAGGTAATATTAAACTGGGTTCAGAAGAGATTTACTGGGATATTGCTGGGAATGGAGGGTTTGAATTAAAAGGAGCAGCTGGATAGGCCGGGACTTTTTTTACACAGCGTAGGAATTTGAAGGGTGACCTTTTTATCGAGGGTTTTAAAATCATGAAGGGTATAGATAAGGTCAGTGGCAGGTGTATTTTGCAGAGTAGGGTGGATTTCATGACGAGGGGACATAGTTTTAAGATGTGTGGAGAAAAATTTTAAAAAGATATAAGGGGAAATTTTTTTACACAGTAGTTTGTGTATGGAATGAACTTCCAGAGGAAGTGGTGGACGCAGGTACAGTTACAATATTTAAAAGACATTTTGATAAGTACATGAATAAGAAATATTTGAAGGGATATGGGCCAAACACAGGCAGATGAGACTGGTTTAGTTTGGGATTATGGTCGGCATGGCCTGGATGAAAGGAAGAGTCTATTTCCATGATCTATGACTATGACTCTACATCAGAGTAATCGAACAGAAGGCAGAATATAGTGCAGAGAATGTGCAGAGAAAGACCAACTCTCATATGAGAGGTCTGTTCATAAGTCTGACAACAATGGGGAAGGGGCTGCCCTTCTATCTGATAGATAAATTACTGGTTGGCAGACAGGAAATACAGACTGGCAATAAATAAATCTTTTTTGAAATGACAGTTATTTGCAGGGATTAGTACCAGGACTTCCGCTATTCCCTAATATTTGAATGATTGGATGACGGAACTAAATGTAATATCTCCAAATTTGCAGATGACACAGCTGGACGACAAGCCCAATGACAATCCCATTCCCACCACCCCACCTTCCAACTTAGGTTCAACTTCTCTTTCCCATGAGTACAGATGAGGCACGGAGTGACGGGTGAAATAAAGAGAAGAACAGCCTAGTGTTTTTAAGGGATTGTGAGCTGTGAGGGGGAAGCAGATGTCTCAGTATGATTCGGATGAGTTGAGTCGGCAAATGCAGTGAAAGCAAGGAGAATAATTGTGAGGTTATCCACTTGTGTAGTAAACACAGGATGGTAGATTATTATCAGAATAGCTATAAATTGAGAGGGGAATGCGCAGTGATAGCTCATATGCCAGTCATTGAAATTAAGAATAAAGGTGATAAGAAGAGCAAATGGTATTTTGGCAATTGAAGTGACAAGATTGGAGTATAGGAGCAGGGATGTTTTGCTGCAATTATACAGGACCTTGGTGAGACCACACCTGGAATATTGTGTGCAGTTCTGATTTCCTTGTCTGAGGAAGGAAATTTTTGCTATCGCCGGAATGCAGTGAAGGTTTACCAGACTGATTCCTGAGATGGCAGGATGGACATATGAGGAGGAGACGTTGAATTGGTTGGGGTTGTATTTGCTGGGGTTTAGAAGAATGAGGGGTATCTTGTAGAAACCTATAAAATTTGAACAAGAATAGACAGCATAGATGCAAGAAGGGAGGGTTCCATAACCAAATGCCTCAATCAAAGGATTTGGGGGAAACCATTTAGAACTGAGATGACGAGAGTGGTGAGCCTGTGGAATTCACTATCACAGAACACAGTTGAGGCCAAAACATACGGTTTCAAGAAGGAGTTGCAAATAGCACATGGGGCTAAAAGGATCAACTGAGACTTGGTTGAGGGAAGGGCATGACTGCCAACTAGTTGTCCCAGGATATCGATGCTTCAGGCGGGATAGAGAGGGAGGTAAAAGGGGTGGAGGAGTTGCAGTAATGGTCAAAGATGATATCACAGCCGCACTGAAGGAGGGCCCCATGGAGGACTCAAGCAATGAGGCAATATGGGTAGAACTCAGAAATAGGAAGGATGCAGTAACAATGCTGGGGCTGTACTACAGGCCTCCCAACAGCGAGCGTGAGATAGAGGTACAAATATGTGAACAGATAATGGAAAGGTGTAGGAGAAACAGGGTGGTGGCGATGGGAGATTTTAATTTTCCCAACATTAACTGGGATTCACTCAATGTTAGGGGTCAAGACGGAGCAGAATTGGTAAGGTGTGTCCAGGAGGGTTTTCTAGAGCAGTATGTATGTAGTCCAACTCGGGAAAGGGCCATACTGGAGCTGGTGCTGGGGAATGAACCCGGCCAGGTGGTTGATATCACAGTGGGAGACTACTTTGGAAATAGTGACCACAATTCCATAAGTTTTACAATAATCATGGACAAGGATAGGAGTGGTCTAAGAGTACCAAACTGGGGGAAGGCCAACTATACCAAGATTCGGCAGGATCTGAGGAATGTAGATTGGGAGAAACTGTTTGAAGGTAAATCCACATTTGATATGTGGGAGGCTTTTAAGGAAAGGTCGATCAGCGTGCAGGAGAGACATGTTCCTGTGAAAATGAGGAATAGAAAAGACAAGATTAGGGAGCCATGGATAACAGGTGAAATTGTGAGACTAGCCAAGAGGAAAAAGGAAGCATACATGAGATCTAGGCGACTGAAGACAGACAAAGCTTTGCAAGAATATCGGGAATATAGAGCAAATCTGAAAAAAGGGATTAAGAGGGCTAAGAGAGGACATGAGATATTGCTGGCAAACATGGTTAAGGAAAATCCCAAAGCCTTTTATTCATATATAAAGAGCAAGAGGATAACTAGAGAAAGGATTGGCCCACTGAAAGACAAAGAAGGCAAGTTATGTGCTGAGTCAGAGAAAATGGGTGACATTCTTAATGAGTACTTTGCATCGGTATTCACCAAGGAGAGGGACATGATGGATGTTGAGGTTAGGGATAGATGTTTGCTTAATCTAGGTCAAGTTGACATAAGGAAGGAGGAAGTGTTAGGTATCCTAAAAGACATTAAGGTGGACAAGTCCCCAGGCACTGTCTACCTGTGACTCCACTTTCAAGGAAATATGTACCTGCTCCCCAGGACCTATCATTAAGAGAATAAGTCTGCCCTGACTTGCGTTAACAAAAACAACACCTCACATTTATCTAAATTGTACTCCATCTGTGAAAAGATTTGTTTGGCATAAATGATAACAAAATAATAATTAACATACCTGACAGGGTATACTCCCATTTTGACTGTGAACAATGTAGTGTGCAAAAACTGGCCTGGATTCATCTTGTAGATTTCTCAGAATTTTGTAATTTTCTGTTCCCAGGTGGCAACAGTTCATTGACGTTTGATCTTTACCCTGGCTAGCACAATTAACATGGTTTTGATCGCCTTTCTGATAGATGTTTTCTAATTAACCAGAGATACTATTACACACTCTGGAGTAGGTAGGACTTGAATCTCTATGACCTGGTCTAGAGGTAGGGACACTACCACTGCATCACAAAAACCCCTCCTTGACCTCCTTTCTGATATCCTGAACAGTTAGGGTATTAGTTAGTCCTCCCACTTACAAACTGTTTGAACCATTTGATCAGTTGTCAGGGTGTATAATTTTTTTGCCACTGCGATCTAGTGTCAGCTTCTCATCAAGAACTTTCCTAGTAAGAGGATTCTTACACATCCATATCAGTTATTTCCTAATTCGGTTCAGTTCCATGCAATTATGAACAAATATGCAAACTGGGATTCACATGAGTCTAACTTATGGCATTTAAGATTATATAGGAATGTTAAAGATGCAGAGTTTGAATGCATGGTTTAATTCCCTTACAAAACATTATTCTAAAGCAGTCACACAGCAAGAGCAGTGGAGAAGTCTCTCCTCGGTGTGAACAAGCGATGGGACAGTGACGAGTTTAAGTCTTGTTTGTGATTTATGTAAATAATTTGGAGGAAGGTGTAGGTGGTCTGATCAGCAAGTTTGCTGATGACACTAAGATTGATAGAGTAGCTGATAGTGAAGGGGACTGTCAGAAATTACAGCAGAATATAGATAGACTGGAGAGTTGGGCGGATAAATGGCAGATGGAGTTCAATCCGAGAAAATGCGAGGTGATGCATTTTGGAAGATCAAATTCAAGGGCGAACTATACAGTAAATGGAAAAGTCCTAGGGAAAATTGATGAACGGAGAGATCTGGGTGTTCAGGTCCATTGTTCCCTGAAGGTGACAACGCAGGTCAATATGGAGGTCAAGAAGGCACATGGCATGCTTTCCTTCATCAGATGGGGTATTGAGTACAAGAGTTGGCAGGTCATGTTGCAGTTGTATAGGACTTTGGTTTGCCCAAGTTTAGAGTACTGTGTACAGTTCTGGTCACCACATTACCAAAAGGATGTGAATGCTTTGGAGAGGGTGCAGAGGAGGTTCACCAGGATGTTGCCTGGTATGGAGGATGCTAGCTATGAAGAGAGGTTGAATAGATTAGGATTATTTTCATTAGAAAGATGGAGATTGAGGGGGGACCTGATTGAGGTCTACAAAATCATGAGGGGTATAGCCAGGGTGGATAGCAAAAAGTTTTTTCCCAGAGTGGGGGACTCAAATACTAGGGGTCATGAGTTCAAAGTGAGAGGAGGAAAGTTTAAGGGAGATATGCATGGAAAGTTCTTTACGCAGAGGGTGGTGGGTGCCTGGAACGCGTTGCCAGCGGAGGTGGTAGACGCAGACACGTTAGCGTCTTTTAAGATATATTTGGACAGGTACATGGATGGGCAGAGAGCAAATGGACACAGACTGTTAGAAAATAAATGACAAGTTAGACAGTGGATCTTGATCGGCGCAGGCTTGGAGGGCCGAAGGGCCTGTTCCTGTGCTGTAGGTTTCTTTGTTTGTTTCTTTGATATGTGGGAATAGGCTATTGAGTCCATGATCAAAATGAATAGCAGAGTAGTCTCCAATAACCTGCTCCTGATCCTAGTTTCTATGTTCCTGCTATAAGCTCTTACATCTTTGCAATCCCTTACAATACTTTATTTCACCCTTCATCCCGTTTATCTCATCTCTAATCATGGAAGAGAGAAGTTGGAACTGAATTGGAAAGTGGTATTGTAGTGTAAATATCACTCTTCGTCATCCAGAATCCCAGGCTAATTTTCTGAGGATAAAAGAGTTAAAATCCCACCACAGCAGATAGCGAGAGATGGTACAAACTGCACATGCTGAGTGAGAGATGGCACAGTGGGCCAGGCAGCATCAGCGGTGCAGGAAAGTTGACATTTTGGGCCAGGATCCTTCTTCAGGCAAGATAGTGAGGTTGAATTCAATGAGAAAAATCTGGAATAAACAAAAACAAGGAAGAAACAAGGATATTTACAAGATTGCAGGGTTTGGAGGCTGTAGGGAGACATTAGGGTTATTTTTCCTGGAATGTCAGAGGCTGAGGGGTGACCTTTGTAGAGGTTTATAAAATCATGAAGGGCTTGGATAGGGCGAATAGCCAAAGTCTTTTCCCCAGGGCAGAGGAGCCCAAAGCTAGAGGGCATAGGTTTAAAGTAAGAGGGGAAGGATTTAAAAGCAACTAAAGGGGCAACTTTTTCACTGAGAGGGTGGTGCGTGTATGGAATGAACTGCCAGAAGAAGTGGTGGAAGCTGGTACAACTGCAATGTTTAAATGGCAGCTGAAAGGGCTTAGAGGGATATGGGCCAAATGCTGGCAAATAGACTAGATTAATTTAAAATATCTGGTCAGCATGGACGAGTTGGACCAAAGACTCCGTTTCCATGCTATACAACAATATAACTCTAAGCCTAATGGCGACTATATAAACATTGTTAATTATCATTACTAAAACGTTCAATTGACTAATATCCTTTTGAGGAGGAATTTTGGCATCCTTACCTAATCAGGCCTACATGTGACTGCAGACCTGCAGTAATGTGCTTGACACTTAACTGCTGTCCTGGCAATTAGGGATGGTGACAATTGCTGGCCTAGCCAAAAATGTCCAGATCCCATGAACAAATAATAAAATCTCAAACAGCAATTCCACTGCTGCAACAGGTCACTCTGGGGAAAACATTTCATTCCATAGTGAGTTATTCCAATCTGGAATGCACTGTCTGACAGTTTGGTGGGAGCAGATTGAACAGTACGTTTCAAAGGGGATTTGAACAGAAAGAATTTCACAAACTATGGGCAAACAGCAGTTGATAGGACTAGGTGGACAGAATGGCATACTTCTACTTCTACATCTTCTGGGCTAATCAATAGATTTGCAAAAAGCTGTGGTAATGAATCTCTGCTGTTACAGTTTTCATAGTCTTTACATCCTCCCTGGTGTCAGATTCGCCAAACCTACAATATTCCTTCGATAGCTGAATCAATCATTTATTTTATAAAATATAGGGTAATACTTTAAAACAGCTTGTAAATCTGGAGAACAAGTTTACAAGATTTACAATTCCAAACCTCTTATGACATAGGTATATTGTATTGAGTTAAAATGTTTGATTTAATGTGTGTTGTGGGAAAGAGAAGTTTAGTTTAAAACATCAGAACAGGCACTTTGCCATGGCAACCTGTCTGCAGCAATGCTGCTCAGACCATCCACTTTGCAGAATTGGAAAGTAGTCAGATCAGAGCAAAGGACCGGGTTTGTCCATTCTTAACCATGTTATTAGCTCAAACAGAAGTCTGAAACAGAATTGATTATATTCTGACACATGGTGTCAGATCTAGCATTGAAACTGGAAGAATTGACAGCAGACAAGGCAGATAAAGGGAAATGAGTAAATTACTGAAGAAAATTGCAAGGAATGTGATCTTGTAAACTGTAGATAAAAGAAATTTCTCCTGCCAAAACCCAGCATAGAAGACAAAGAAAAGTGGGGGGCTGGAGCTGGATCACTACAGTGTATAAAAGTGAGGGAATACTGGGAGAGAGTAGTTGAGACTCAGCAGCTGGGCAGTTCCAGGTGGGGCGCTGGTGGTTCCATCCAACAGGCTGACTTTGAGTAAGTGACTATGGGCAGCTGGGACTTGCATGTTTACTCTAGATTGATCAAATTTATCAATCACCTCTAAAACAATGCATCTTTCGTCTAATAACTTCATGGACTTTCAATGGTCTCATGACAATGCGGTTAGTTTTAATTAACGCTGGTTCAGGGGAGCAGCCAACCTGCAACGATGGCTGTGGCAAGTGCTTGTGCCCCAGGTCAGGGGGTCCGGAACACCATCCATGTTTCCGTGAAGAAGGTGGATGAAGGTGCACCTGTGGACCGCACCTTCTTCGTGAAGAGGGTCCCGTTGAACTGTTGTGGGTTCGCTGCTGCAGACATTTACTGCCTGCAGGATTTCCCCGGAGGAGGTTTTTATGACGTGACCTTCAGGAGTGCCAAGCTTTGCGAACGCTTCCTGGAGGTTTTCAAGGAGAAAGGAGGTGAGGGCCCCCTCTCTGTATTGACCGCTGTCCTGCTGTTCGTGATGGCAGTGCAGAGGAGCCGTATGGTGACTGTACACATGTACAACCCGAATGTGCCAGCAGTTGATGTCCTGACCTTCCTTGGAAGGTACGTGAAGGTGGAAGGGGACCTAACATCATGGACCCCTTCGGCATCTGGACCAGTAAGAGGCAGGTCAAGGTGACGCTGAGGATGGGTGCGGACGGGAACATTGTACACCCACCATCCAGCTTCGCGATCGGCGGGAGCAAGGGCTACCTGACCTATGCAGGGCAACCTAAAGACTGCCATGCCTGTGGTAGGTCAGGTCACGTGGCAGCCAACTGCAAAGCCACCATCTGCAGGAACTGCAGGGAGGACGGACACATTGCAAAGGATTGCCCACAAGAGAAAAGCTGCAACCTTTGCGGGGAAGCGGGCCACCTCTATAGGGCATGCCCGCAGCGGGGGACCACCTACGCCCAGGTCGCCGGCAGGGGCAATGCGGGGCCAGCCCGCCCGGAGGAGAGGAAGGCACCAGGGCCCTGCAAGGACCCCACTAATGTGCAGGAGGGCCAGGCCGTGCAGGAGGGCCCAGCCTCGCAGGATGGGCCGAGGCCAGCAAAGTGCCCCTCCAGGCTCCGCTCCCCCCCCGACAACCCGGAGTCGATGGAGGCGGCGACAGGTGACCCAGGGGAGTAGACGACAGTCCGGAAAGCGAGGAGGAAGGCGCGTCGGCGGGCCCAGGAACCGCAACCATCAGGCGGGAAGAGGCAGCTACAGGGGGGCTATAAGAGCTCCTCTGACGAGGGAGATTCGGAGGGGGCCCGCCCAAAGCAGAAGCTAAAGATCTCAAGGGAGAAGGAAAGCAGCACCCCGCTCCTAGGTGACGGGAGGCGTCCTGAGGCTCCCTCCGACACCCAGCCACGTGCTGCTGGGGCCCTGGAGGGCCCCCCGGAACTTTCAGGCGGGAAGGAGGAAACAGCGCGTCCCCAGCCTGACCCAGAGCCGGACTCTCTTGCCTCCGTACCCCCGACGGGGGGATGCCACCCGGAAGGCAGCACGGACGGTTTCCTGAGCCCGGAGACCATCCAGCAGTTTGCCCGGGCAATGGGCATGAAGGGACAGATGGAGGGGCTGGACCTTGGAGTCGGGGAGGGTACTGCGGTCACTGCCCACAATGGGGGTACGAGTTGCGAGCATTAACGTGCGCAGTGTCTAGTCCACCGCAAGATGTGTGTCCACGTTGGCCTACCTGACCACCATCAAGGCAGACCTCCTGTTTCTGCAGGAGTGCGGGATACCACACCTCAGCAGGTATGGGAAATGGTCTGGCACCTGGACCTGTGGGCCTTCAATCTGGTCGGGGGTTAACGACTGTCGGGCCTCGTGCCTGGCTGTTCTGCTGCGGGGGCGCAACTTCACCATCTCTCAAGTTCAGGAAGTGGTGGGGGGGCGCCTCCTAATGGCTGACGTCACCTACAGGAACAATCCCCTGAGGCTGATCAACGTGTACGCCCCAGCAGTACGGAGTGAGCGTTTGGCCGTCCTGCAGCAGCTTCCACCCCTGCTGGCTACGTCCAGGGCGGTCATCCTAGGCGGAGACTTCAACTGCATCATCGATACAGATGGAAGATCCAGCGTGGGGACAGTCAACTGGACGTCACATCCAGATTCCTGATGGGCACGGTGAAGGACACCAAGCTGCTCGACGTCTTCAGCACGCCTGCAGACGGAGCGCAGCGGAGGTACACCTAGTCGCGGCCAGACGGGTCTATTCGCTCAAGGATAGACTTCCTGTTTGTGTCACGGGCGTTCTCAGTCAGGTCCACCGGCGTCGCGCCGGTGTTCTTCTCTGACCACTGCCTCCTGCTGGCCGACTGTCACTTACAGGACGACCAGCCGGCCGGCAAGGGGACGTGGAAGCTGA
Source organism: Stegostoma tigrinum (assembly GCF_030684315.1). Lineage (NCBI taxonomy): Eukaryota > Metazoa > Chordata > Chondrichthyes > Orectolobiformes > Stegostomatidae > Stegostoma > Stegostoma tigrinum. The sequence continues at coordinate 16,271,132 of NC_081395.1, read as the reverse complement.
ACACGACTCTGTTGACCCCAGAGAACATCGAGGAGCTTAAGAGGGAGTACGCCGGTTGGAGAACCGTGAAACCCCTCTTTGAGTCTCCGCGCGACTGGTGGGAGACGGTGAAGGAGAACATCAAGAGGTTCTTTGTCCTCAAGGGTGTTCGGAAGGCGAGAGAGAGGCGGGGAAAGCTGTCGCGACTCCAGAAAAGGGTGCCGAACCTGCTCCTTCTGCAGCTGATGGGGGTCGATGTCACGGAGGACCTCCGCGAGGTGAGGGGCCAGCAAGCCTCGCTCTTCACTGCGGAGGCCTCCAGGATAATCTTCCGGTCCAGGGTCCGCTCCGTGGAGCAGGATGAGACGTGCTCGCGTTTCTTCTTTCAGAAGGTGCACAAAGAGAGCTCTGTGCTTAGCCAGCTGAAGGAGGACGATGGCTCGGTGACATCGTCTTGGCCCGACATTTTGAGGATCAGCAGATCCTTCTATGCCGGACTATACGACACAAAGCCCACGGACAGCACGGCCTCCGAGTCGTTCCTGTCGTCTATCACGGAGGTCTTAGACGACGGCATGAGGGAGTGGCTGGACCGGCCAATATCCCTGGACGAGCTGACCACAGCCCTCAAGTCCTTGGAGAGGAATAAGACTCCCAGGAGCGACGGCTTACCGGTCGAGCTGTATTCCACTCTGTGGGACCTGGTCGGCCAGGACCTGCTGGAGGTGTACGATAGTGCGCTTCGGGCAGGGGAATTGTGCAAGTCCATGAGGAAGGGCATCATCACCCTCATTTACAAGAGGAAGGGGGAGAGGGAAGAAATTAAAAATTGTCATCCCATTTCACTATTGAATGTGGACTACAAAATCCTGGCCAAGGTCATAGCCAACCGGGTTAGGTCTGTCCTGGAGTCGGTGATTCACCCTGACCAAACCTGTGCTGTGCCGGGCAGGAAGATCGCTGAGAGCCCTGTGCTCATCAGGGATACAATCGCCTACGTACAGGACAGGCGGGTGGACACCTGCCTCGTCAGCCTGGACCAGGAGAAGGACTTCGACAGGGTCTCTCATGCTTACATGAGGGACATCCTCTCCAAATTGGGGTTCGGGGAGGGCATCCGCAATTGGATCCAGCTGCTCTACATCAACATCGTTGGCGCAGTCTCGGACAGTTTTCCCGTCAGATCTGGAGTCAGGCAGGGTTGCCCGCTCTCTCCTGCCTTGTTCGTGTGCGGTATGGAGCCCTTTGCCACATCCATCAGGAAGGACGTGAGACTGAAGGGCGTGACTATCCCAGGCAGCAGAGGCCTTCAGGTCAAGACCTCCCTGTACATGGACGACGTTGCCATCTTCTGCACCGATCGTCGGTCAGTGAGTAGGCTGTTGGACATCTGCGGCCAGTTTGAACTGTCCTCGGGTGCCAAAGTCAACAGGGGTAAGAGCGAGGTCATGTTCTTCGGGAACTGGGACGACCGCTCCTTCATCCTCTTCACCGTCAGGACAGACTACCTGACGGTGCTGGGTGTTTGGTTCGGTGGAGCTGGGGCGTGCACTAAGACTTGGGAGGAGCGTATCACCAAACTGAAGCAGAAGCTGGGCAGGTGGACGCTCTGGTCCCTCTCCATCGCAGGTAAGAACCTGGTTGTCAGGTGCAAGGGGCTTTTGGTACTGTTGTATGTGGCGCAGGCCTGGCCTATTCCCTGGACCTGCGCCGCTGCGGTCACCCGGGCCATCTTCCACTTCATTTGGGGGTCGACGATGGTCCGGATCCGCAGGGACACCGTGTACAAAGACCTGGAAAATGGGGGAAAGGGCGTACCGAATGCCACCCTTGCCCTGATGGCTACCTTTGTGTGCAGCTGCATCAAGCTGTGTGTAGATCCTCAGTACGCAAACACCAAGTGTCACTACTTACTGAGGTCCTACCTGTCCCCAGTGTTGCGAAGGATGGGCCTGGCCTTGTTGCCGTGGAACGCTCAGAGTAGTTGGACCGTCCTGTACCACCTGTCCTTCATGGAGAAATTTTTGAAAGGAAACACCTTTGACCACAAGGCCATCAGGCAGTGGTCAGCACGTAGTATCCTCGAGACCCTTCGGGAAAAGGAGAGGGTGGATCCCGTCGTGTGGTTCCCCACGCAGACTGCCAAAGTCGTTTGGCAGAATGCCTCATCGCCAGAACTTTCAAACAAGCACAAGGACATTGCTTGGCTGGCGGTGAGAGGGGCTCTGCCAGTGAGATCCTTTATGCATGCCCAGAATCTCTGCGCCACCGCATGCTGCCCTCGAGGTGGCTGCGGGGGGGATGAGACTGTCGATCACCTCCTTCTGGAGTGTGCCTATGCGCAGGAGGTCTGGAGGGGGATGCAGTGGTATTTGTCGAGGTTCATCCCGAGCAGCTCCGTGACACGGGTCTCTGTGCTCTACGGGCTGTTTCCCGGGACGCACACCAAGACCAACATCAACTGCGCCTGGAGGACCAACAATGCGGTGAAAGACGCTCTTTGGTCTGCCCGCAACTTGCTGGTCTGCCAGCTGAAAGAACTGACCCCGACCGAGTGTTGCAGACTGGCGCACTCCAAGGTCCAGGACTACGTGCTGAGGGACGCGCTAAAGCTTGTGGCAGCCGCCACCAAGGCACGGTGGGGAAAGACCACCGTATGAAACCCCTCGTCCAGAATAGAAAAAAAAACCCTATCTGGTAACTGGGCCCAGCTGGTGCCTTCCCCAACTGGTCAGGGGGGCCAACGGGGACTGTGCGGGGTGACGACTGCCGGAGTGTTTTCTTCGTTTTTTTTTTCCGTCTTTGTTTTTTTCCTTTAGTTGGTGTACGTACCCCCTGGGTAACCTGGAGCGGCTTGATGACTGGGTAGGTGTATAAATGTTTTATTTTTTGTACATTCTATGAATAAAGTATATTTTTATAAATAAAAAAAGGTGACGAAACATCTGAAAACTAAACTTGCAGCTCGGCGAGCAAACTCACATCCAGAACCTCAACCTGAACTACAAATCTTTTCAAAACTCGCTATGCTAATATGATACTTTTCACGGTTCAGTTGTTAAGTTAATCAAATACCTTGAATTCAAACTTTTGTTGTGGATCAGTTTCCTCTCTCCTACCTTGAGATGTGATGGTCAACTTGTTTTGACGCTGGGTCATGATGCCAGAAGTTGACAACTCAACCAGATAAGAGAAACAACTCGATGTTTTAACTTCACAATAACTCAATTAAAGAAGCTGAATTCATCACAAATACTTTTATTTCTTCAGACTAATGAATTCAGTATAACTTCTTATTTCATCATCTTATTTCACATTCCTCTTTTTTGTCATTTTCCTGTTAAATTTAATTGAGTTTGTAACAGAATCAAAGACCCCTCCATCCTTACTGTAAATGCTAACAAGAACTGTCTTCTACTTATTATTTCACAATCTCTCAAACTCTCCTGGAAGATTTCTGGATAATTTATCCAATTACTAGGGTGAGATGACATATTAGAAGCTGCTGCTGCAGTACAGGTCAGTCTGAGATCAAACATTGAAAGTTAGGTTTACTTGGGGATATTACAACATTACAATGTTGTTGTGCCTCATGGGGTAACTCATTAGAAATCAAGCCTTGCTGTTCTTGGGGTCATTACAAGAGTTAAAGATTTCATAAAAATACAAAACACACAAAATTCCCCAACTTACAAGTCCTTTAGACCCAAGTAGAGAGTGTGGAACAGGCTTCTGTACAGATATGTCAGGATGTTGCTGGGAATGGAGGGTTTGAGTTGTAATTAGAGGCTGGATAGGCTGGGTCCTTTTTCACTGGCGTGTAGGAGTTTGAGGTGTGACCTTTTATAGAGGTTTATAAAATAATGAGGGGTATAGATAAGGTGAATCGCAGATGCCTTCCCTCTGGGGTAGGGGATTTCAAGACTAGTGGACACATTTTTAAAGTGAGAGGAGGAAGATTTTAATAAGGCAAGGGGCATTGTTTTGTGTTTTTTTTAATACAATGGTTTTTGTGTGAAATGAACATCCTGAGGAGTGGTGGATGCCAGTAGTTATAACATTTGAAAGACATTTGGTTAAGTACATGAAATAAATGTTTGGAGGGATATGGGCCATGTGCAGGCAGGTGGGACTTGTTTAGTTTGGGATTACGGTCAGCATGGACATGACTTTATGACTCTATAACAAGGATTACAAATAAATAGATTCTGGCTCCAGGTAAACAGCTATGAATTGTATGTATAACAATTTTATATCTCCAGTAGTTAAAACTCTAACTCCCTCATAAAACTCCCCTACACACAACACACACACACACACACACACACAAACAAGTTATTGTGATTGGTGGAGGGGAAAAACTGGGAAGGCAATTCAATGGTCTCTGACCATAGGGTTCACTTGACTTTTGTCTTTTGCTGACATGAGGCAGGATCTCCTGTTCCAGAAGTGCAAAGGCTTTTGTCTACCTCATTCACCAGCCACAAACTGTTCAGCTGCCTGGGAGCCAATCACATACATGTTGGCAGGCAGAACCCCTTCATCATTAAACATATGTCAAAAATCACATGACATCAGGTTATAGTCAAACAGTTTATTTGACAACTTTTTAACTCCCTGTCTAGTTTCTGATATTCTCTCTGCAGAACCTCACCCCTTTCCCTACCCAAGTCACTGGTGCCAACATTCACAAGGACCTCCTGTTGCCTTCTAAACCTTCCTTCTTCATGTACTTGTCCAAATTTCTTTTTAGTGTTGTAACAGTACCTGCATCTACTGCTTCCGTCTGACAGTTCATTCCACATACAAACCACCCTCTGAAAATTTGCCCCTCACATCCCTTTTAAATCTTTCTCCTGTCACCTTAAAAATATGCTGTCTAGTACCTATCCTTCTCTCTTTATAGTCTCCTTACATCCTCTTCACAACTCACTTTCCTACCTATCTTCGTATCATCAGCAAATTTAGCTCTCCTACCTTCAATCCCTTCATCCAAATTATTTATGTACATTGTAAAGAGTTGAGGCACCAGCATCCTGTGGCACACACTCATGACATCCTGTCATCCTACAAAAGATCCATTTATTCTGACTCTCAACCTCCTGTTAGCAGCCAGACTTCTAATACATGCTAATATGTTACCCCCTTCACCATGAGGTTCAGTTTTCCACAATAACCTTTGATGTGGCACGTTATTAAATGCCATGTGTAAACCTAAATACAGTGTCTACTGGTTCACCTTTATCTACAGTTCTTCAAAAGAATTCCAGTAAATTGGTTAAACATACTTTAACAAAAGCAGGTTGGCTCTCTCTGATTGCCTTAAACTAATCCAAGTACCCTGCTATAATAGCTAACATTTTCCCTATGCAGATATAAGCTAACTAGCCTAGATTTTCCAGCTTTCTCCAGCTTCCCCCCCCACCCCCACTTTACTTGAATTGAAACGTTAGCTATTTTCCCATCTAAATGAATCTTTTCTGAATCTAATGAGCCTTGGGAAATTAAAATCAATGCATTAACTGTCTCACTCGCTACTTAAAACCCAGAGATGAAATCCATCTGGACATGGGACTTGTAAACTTGCGTTCCAGCAATTTTACTCAGCCTAACTGGTAATTGTAATTTTTTTGAGCTTTTTATAACTGGTCACCACCCAACAGAACCATCAGGTACTTGTTACTGCCTGAATGACTCTTCATACACATAGCCTGGCTCCAGCTCACCTGAAACTAATGCACCTGCTCCCCAACTGGTTGAACAAGCAACAGGATAAGTGATTCTTACAATGTGTTAATAGCTTGCTTTTAAAAAGTGCAACAATCCCTTCCACAATCCTTCATTTTTTTACGAGCAGTTCTTTTCCCACTTCTATTCCACGATGTAAAGTGCAGAAAAATAAAAAGATACATGCTTCTCTCTCCTTTTATTGTAAAAATGGAAGATTAAAATGATGCAGTTCAAACATGCCATTAGCATTATTAGATTAGCCTCCATCATTGGCTTGTTTCAACTCAGTAATTCAAAAACTCTGCACGTGATTAACTTGTTCCTTAAAGACGAAACACAGGTCCTTTATTGGCCCTGCCCTTATCCCCAGACCCTGTCCCCTGTACTGAACTTGTCACTATTAATTCTTAGAATGTCACTGACCTGAGCAAGGAATCTGGTCGTCATAAGACTGCACCCAATCAGAGTTTGTACCTTCAGGAGAGAGACAGAGATAGCAACCAATAAGCAATGTTATCTGCACAAGGGCAAGCCTTCTGCTCATTTCTCAGTCTCTTGCATTTTTCTTCCATTTTCCTCATTGGCTCCTAAGAGCCTTGTATTTTCAAAAGAATAGGTAGTTTCCTGATGCATTCCTTATGTGTGCTGCAAGGAAACCCCATGGCCTTCCTGAAAGATCCTCCATGAGAAGTTCCTTTGCCTGAAGGTCCCAGCTCCTCAGCCATCACCACCAAAGATTAACTAACTGTCTATAGTTGTAGCTCATATCCCTGAGCCAGAAGCCCTCACCCGGTCATGGGGGCAATTCGTAACAGGCTTGGACCCCTGGAGACTGACCATCATACCATCAAAGAGAAAAGCAAAAAGAATTGTGGAAAATGGAATTGTCTTTTTGGATTTCTATCTAGTATTGATTGATTATGATGACTCTTGTATATTCTGATTTCAGGTGCATACAAAGGACAGGTTTACTGACAATTTACTCAAGCCAAACATCACATCTGTAGCAAAATAACATTGGCCTTTTAATATGTAGAGGAAAGCACTGCTCACAATGTGGAAAAATCTCTCGTGTTCAAAATGTGGACAAGGCTTCAGTCAAATATCTGCTCTGTCAAAGCACAAACATACTCACTGCAGGGGGGAGATATTCCTGTAGTGATTGTGAGAAGTGATTCAATTCCTTATCCAACCTGGATTCTCATCGACGCTGTCCCTCTGAGGAGAGAGAGCAGGTGAATGGTCTCTCCATCTGTAGGAAGGGATTCATTTGGCTCTCCAGTCTTGCTGCGCACCAGCGATTTCACACTGGGGACAGACCGTTCACATGCTCAGTGTGACAAAGACTTCATTTATTCATCCAACTTGCTGAGCCACCAGTGAGTTCACAGTGAAGAGAGGCCAATCACCTGCTTTGTGTGCGGGAAGGGATTCAAAGATTCATCTGGCCTGCGGAAGCACAAGGCCATTCACACCAACAAGAAACCATTCAAGCGCTCCGACTGCGGAAAGAGGTTTAAGCAATCGTACCACCTGCAAGTACACCAACGCATTCACACCGGGGAGAAGCCATTCAGCTGCCCAGAATGTGGGATGGAATTTAGTCAGTACACTAATTTGGTAGAACACCAGTGGATTCACAAGAAAGAGTAACCTGTTAAATGTTTTGTGTGGAAAGGGGTTTACTCATTCCTCACGCTTGAGAGTACATACGTGTGTGTGTGTGTGTGTTTGTGCGTTCGTTCAGATTCTGCTGCTGCTGCTGCTGCTGTTCATCACCACCAGACTGAACTGGGTTTACTCTGACAGTCAGGGTTTATTCCTGCTGTTGTTCATCACCACCAGACTGAACTGGGTTTACTCTGACAGTCAGGGTTTATTCCTGCTGCTGTTCATCACCACCAGACTGAACTGGGTTTACTCTGACAGTCAGGGTTTATTCCTGCTGGTCATAAATATCCCAACAACTGGAGTGGGATTTAATATTCTGAACATGCCAAAGGTGGAGGGTTAAGGATTATTTTCTAAAAGGCTTACTTCCATTATATGTAAGTGTTAGGGATGCCCATGACTGAACAGCACAAAAACAATGGCTGCCCAGGGCTAATGCAGCAGAACACGGTTGACAGTGGTTAGTGCTTGGGAACCTCCTGAAATTCAAGGTCAGCAGTAGCTGTTGACACAGAAGGCATAGATAATAACATTTAATTAATATAGCTTTCACAAGTAAAACAATAGCTGATCTGTAAAGAAATAATAACAATCCCCCTTTGATTGAATAGCACCTCAAAGTTGCAGTTAACTCATAAGACATGGATAAGAACACTAATTAGTTGTTTAATAATTAGTTACAGATCTACATATCAAAGGAAAAGATTCAAACCGGTTTCAGCCAGTAAAAGCAACCCCCTTTATCATTACAGACAGAAATGCAGTAGATTGAATCAAAAATCAATTTTCTTTTGTATTTCCTGCAATGATAAATTTACCTAATTAATTGGCAGTTAACAAGGCGCAGCTAGCAAATGTTACTTAAATACAGTATTCATTATGAAAAGCCTCAAGAAAAAAGGTGAGAGTCTGGAAAACATCACAAAGGATTGGGGTGGACTATAAGCCTGTCTGTTGCTTTGTTTTACTGAAGCAAGCTGAAATAGCATAAGATGCTGTACCGGAGAGTTGATTACTGAGGAACAACTCTGCTGACCAATAGTAATCAAAGGAGGGGGGAGATGGGGGCATGTGATTCTAAGCTGGAAGTGTATAAGACATTCTGAAGCTTTTTTGTGTGAGGGGTCACATGAATCTACCCCAAAACTCAAATTCTCCATTAAAATATAAGAATCAACAGTAAGCTATCACGACTGTGGCGAATCACAGTAAAACAATTGGAAAATAAATGTAATTCTGGTAGCTGCTTATTGTGTTTGGATTGGTGTGGGATACAGGTGGTAGAGACTTGATAAAGCCAGATCATTGCCAAATTGCACCTCAGTTCCATTGTCCAGACTGTGATCAACAAAATTCAATCAACTACCATTGCAGAAATTTAATTGACATCCAACATTTATAATTATGGGGGAAGAATGGCCATGATATCCACAACCCTTTCTGTGAATGTGTTATTCCACATTTCACTCTGGGCTCTTTTAAGATTGTGCTTCCTCAATCTGGATTCCCCATTTGAAAAATAGTTTCATTGATTCTAGCCTCTCAAATTAATTTCCTATTATTTAAAAACAAGTATTAGATCGTCCCTGAGGGACAATCTAATACATCCATAATTAATGAACTATAAACTATCTTCAGAGATAATGGGAACTGCAAATGCTGGAGAATCCAAGGTAACAAAGTGTGGAGCTGGATGAACACAGCAGGCCAAGCAGCATCTCAGGAGCACAAAAGCTGTTTTGGGCCTAGACCCTTCATCAGAGAGGGGGATGGGGAAAGGGAACTGGAATAAATAGGGAGAGAGGGGGAGGCGGACTGAAGATGGAGAGAAAAGAAGATAGGTGGAGAGGACCCCTATCTTCTTTTCTCTCCATCTTCGGTCCGCCTCCCCCTCTCTCCCTATTTATTCCAGAAACCTCTCTCCATCCCCCTCTCTGATGAAGGGTCTAGGCCCAAAACATCAGCTTTTGTGCTCCTGAGATGCTGCTTGGCCTGCTATGTTCATCCAGTTCCACACTTTGTTATCTTATAAACTATCTGCATGTTGGTTCCTTTGAACCAGAGCAATACTGTTATTAATGGCTAGGAGAAGCTGGCTACCAGTTAGAATACTAGAGATGTACAGGATGGAAACAGGCCCTTTGGTCCAACTCGTTATTGTCGACCAAATATCCTGAATTTGCCAGCCTTTGGCCCATATCCTTCTAAATCCTGAGATACTAAGAACTGCGGATGCTGGAGTCGAAGATAACACATGTGATTACCTGATTACTTCTATGATTACCTGAAGAATCTTTATTTAATGAGAACCTATTTCTTAGTGTTATGAGTAACTTCAAAGAAACAATTAGTATGAAATAACTTTAGCTGTTGTCGTTGCAGCTGCTTAGGGAGTTATTCTGGCTGGTTCATGGGCTGAGACTCTCACCTGGCGTTATTCATTTACTGGGACAATCAAACTTTCATTCATGAGGCTGGAATTAATCACTCATCTGTTCTTAGGCATTCTTGTATCAAAGGTAGATGAACAGGAAGGTGGAAGAACACAGCATCATCTGGAGGAAAGGAGCAGTCAACATTTCAAGTCCAAGCCTTCTTCAGGGCTGAATTTGGGGCTAGGGGAGCTGCAGATAAAGAGAGTGGGGGAAGGGGTGGAGGTGGAATGGTGGTGATAGGTGAGAACTGGTAGGTACAATCTAGTTGGTCAATGGGAGGGATGAATCTGGTTGGTGCTGGAAGGGAGGGTCAGAAAGTGAAATGGAAGGGAGGAGGTGGGGCTGGAAGGGAAGCGGGGAATGGGTGGGTGGGTTACTTGAAATTGGAGAACTCAACGTTGAGTACTGGCTGTTGGGTGCCCAGGTGGAAGATAAGGTGTTGTTCTTCAAATTTGTGTTTCGAGTCACTGTGACACTGGAGGAGGCTGAGGATGGACATGTCACATGGGGAGCTGAAACGGGCAGTGACTGGGTTGGCTGTCATGGGTCAGGCGAAGATGTTCGGTGAAACGGTCACCTAACCTACATTTGGTCTCACTGACATAAAGAAGACCACACCAGGAGCACCGGATACAATAGACTAGGTTAGAGGAGATGAAGGTGAAGCTTTGTCTCACGTGGAAGGGAAGTTGAGGGCCCCGAATGGCGGTGAGGGAGGTGGTGTATGGGCAGGTGTTGCATCATTTATGGTTACAGGGTGAGTGGTTGGTGGGGAGTGTATCGTGAACTGAGGAGTGGCAAAGGAAACAGTCCTTACAGAAGTTAGAAAGGGGTGATGAGTGGAAGATGTTCCATATAGTGGTCTGATTGGAATTGGCAGAAGTGTTTGAGGATGTTGTGTTGGATGCAGAGGCTGGTGAGGTGGAAAGCGAGGACAAGGGGTACCCTATCTTTATTATGTTTGGGGGGATGTAGTTAAGAGCTGTGGAGTGAGGAATGGAGGTGGTGTGGTGGACAGCTGTATGGATGATGGGGTGGGGCAGGGGAAGCTCTATCAAAATTGTATCAGATAGTTGGTGGTAAGGCTCTATTGCTAATCTTGGAGTAATCTTGTTCAAAAGTACCATTATGTTTCACTTCAGTGTTAGAGCAGGCTGTCCCATTTTTTTAAAAAAATCCTTAACACCCATTTTGAGTCTTTCAAACATGGGCTGCTTTGGTGTAAGCAGGTACAGGTCACTTTGTACGGACAGGTACTCGTCACCCCTACAAAGACTGACAAACAATTCAACCATCACCAAACGGTCCCAACCATGGACATAAGTTGAAAACCTTTGAATTATTTCCCTAGTTAACATTGATCTCTAAAGGGATGCGTTCAAAGACAAAGAGCCAGTACACTGTTAATTTCTTAACTAATCCCTGCTATCTGTCATGAATTGATGCATTTCATTAAAAAAAGTTGAAATATTTGCTTCACCCAACAGGGTTTCATCTTTTAAATGCCACAAACAAAGATCTACACAACCAAAACAGAAGTTACTGGGAAAGCTCAGCAGATCTGGCAGAATCTGTGAAGAGAAATCAGAGTTAATGTTGTGTGTCCAGTGAACATTACTCAGAACTGATGGTAGCTAGGAAAATGTTGATTTGTGTAGAACATGGGATGGGGGGGGGGGGGGGGGTGAAGGGTAAGAAGTAAATGGTAGGTGGGGATTGAACCCAAAGAAAGAGAAGAACACTTGGACAGACAAAGGAGTGGAAAACAATCTGGCTAAAAGAGTGAATAGCTGTTCATTTATAGAAACCCTGCAGTGTGCCATTTAGACCAACATATTCATACCAACTCTCCAAAGAGTATCCCACCCAGACTCACCCCACCCACCCTTTATCCTTATAACCCTGCATTTGCCACAGCTAATCCACCTAATTTACACATCCCTGGACATTATGGGCAATTTAGCATAGCCAATCCACCTAACCTGCACATCTTTGGACTGTGGGAGGAAACCCACACAGGCACAGGGAAAATGTGGAAACTCCACACAGCCAGTCACCTGAGGGCAGAATTGAACAGTCCCTGGCACAGTCAGGCAGCAGTACTAACCACTCAGCCATCCACGTTTAGACCGAGTGATCACTCCGCAGAACATCTACACTCTGCCTACAAAAAAACCTTCAGCTTCCAGTTGTCTGCCACTTTAACACATCACCCTATTCCCTGACCAGCATGTCTATCTCTTGCTGCAGTGCTCCAGCGAAGCTCAGCGCAAGCAGGAAGTACAACACCTTTTTTTCTGCTTAGGGACACTTGGGCAGCCCTCTGGACTCAATATAGAGTTCAATAATTTTAGGGCCTGAACTCTCCCATATCTTAGACCCCAAACTCTCACACCATGCCTTATTATCACAGTCTGCCATTACACTGTTCCTACAGTTAGCCACTAACAGTCTCCATTTAGGTCAAAATCCTGGAATTCCCTCCCTAATAGCATTGTGGGTCAACCCACAGCAGGACGAATGCAGCAGTTAAAGAAAGCAGCTCACCACCACCTTCTCAAAGGCAACTAGGGATGGGCAAGAAATGCTGGACAGCCAGTGACGCCCACATCTCACAAAATGATTAGAAAAAAAACCCAGCTATTCACTCTTTTAGCCAGATCGTTAACCACACCTTTGTCCAACTGTGATACTCTCTCTTCGGGCTCTGTTCCCCATCCCCGCCTCCCATCGTTCACTTCTTACTTCCCCACCATATCTTCTACATGTAAACTGATAGTTTCCTACCTACCATCAGTTCTGAGGAAGGGTCACAGGATCTGAAACGTTAACTATTTATTTTCACAGATGCTGTCAGACTCGCTGAGCTTTTCCAGCAACCACTTTTTTTTGTTTCTGATTTATAGCATCCGCATTTCTTTCGGTTTTTAACAGAAAGGTCTAGTTTCCTCCTGGGGTTTGATACAAATCGGGTTTCCAAAGAAAGGAAAGACAATTTCAGCCAATCGGGGAGTGACAGGTTCAGTCCCACCTCATTCACTCTGACCGGCTGAAGAGGCAGCCACCCGTTCATTCACTCTGGCTGGGGATAGAGAAAGCGGGGAATCTGCAGCCACTCATCCACTTTTTTTTCTGATGAAGGGTCTAGGCCGGAACCGTTAGCTTTCCTCCTACTTGGCCTGCTGTGTTCATCCAGCTCTACACCTTGTTATCTCGGATTCTCCAGCGTCTGCAGTTCCTGTTATATCATCCACTTCGATTAGTCTGAGTCGTGCCTCCACCCTTCTTCACTCCGATTGGATGGAGTGGTAGCGCACACGCCTCAGTCGCTCCGATTGGATGGACGAACGAGCGCCCGACCCTCATTCGCTCCGATTGGTTGAAAGTGCAGGCCTTCCCCACCCTCATTGACTCCGATTGGTTGGAGAGGCAGCCGCTCCAACACTGCCCTCCAGACCAGCCCCAAACTGGCAATCCCGTTCCCTCTTCCTATTGGAGATAATGGGAACTGCAGATGCTGGAGATTCCAAGATAATAAAATGTGAGGCTGGATGAACACAGCCCAGTTTCAAAATCTCCCCTTCCCCTACTGCATCCCTAAACCAGCCCAGTTCATCCCCTCCCCCCACTGCACCACACAACCAGCCCAGCTCTTCCCCCCCACCCACTGCATCCCAAAACCAGTCCAACCTGTCTCTGCCTCCCTAACCGGTTCTTCCTCTCACCCATCCCTTCCTCCCACCCCAAGCCGCACCCCCAGCTACCTACTAACCTCATCCCACCTCCTTGACCTGTCCGTCTTCCCTGGACTGACCTATCCCCTCCCTATCTCCCCACCTATACTCTACTCTCCACCTATCTTCTTTACTCTCCATCTTCGGTCCGCCTCCCCCTCTCTCCCTATTTATTCCAGTTCCCTCCCCCCATCCCCCTCTCTGATGAAGGGTCTAGGCCCGAAACGTCAGCTTTTGTGCTCCTGAGATGCTGCTTGGCCTGCTGTGTTCATCCAGCCTCACATTTTATTACCCTCTTCCTCTTGGTTCTGAGATGCTAGCAGTCACGTGCAAGTTGGAGTGTGTGCCGTCGGACGGATGGTGAGAGCTTCTGTGAGCCGGATTGAAAAACGTTGCGTGCGTGTCCAGCTCCAAAACAAAACTTGCAACGTTATTCCCAAGTCTTGAACCTAAAACTGGGAACGTTAATTCTCCTGTCCACTACCAGAGTTGCCAGGGTTTGTTTGTTCCGTTTCTTTCGGATCCCCCGCGGCGATATATCAGCTCACCCAAAGGGCATCTTTAAATAGAGGACAAATGGTGATGGGACGGAGAGTCCGGAAAGAGAGAATGGTGATGGGACAAGGAGCATCTGTCCATGAGGGAGAATGGTGATGGGTTGGGGAATGTAAAGAGATGGAGAAACAAAGTGTGGAGCTGGATGAACACAGCAGGCCAAGCAGCATCTTAGCAGCGCAAAAGCTGATGTTTCGGGCCAAGACCCTTCATCAGAAAGGGGGATGGGGAGAGGGTTCTGAAATAAATAGGGAGCGAGGGGGAGGCGGATCGAAGATGGATAGAGGAGAAGATCGGTGGGGAGGAGACAGACAAGTCAAAGAGGCGAGGATGGAGCCAGTAGAGGTGAGTGTAGGTGGGTAGGTAGGGAGGGGATAGGTCAGTCCGGGGAGGATGGACAGGTCAAGGGGGCGGGATGGGAAATGGGGGTGTGGCTTGAGGTGGGAGGAGGGAATAGGTGAGAGGAAAAACAGGTTAGGGAGGCAGAGACAGGCTGGGCTGGTTTTGGGATGCAGTGGGGGGGGGGGAGATTTTGAAGTTTTGAAATCTACATTGATACCATTGGGCTGCAGGGTTCCCAAGTGGAATATGAGTTGCTGTTCCTGCAACCTTCGGGTGGCATCATTGTGGCACTGCAGGAGGCCCATGATGGACATGTCATCTAAAGAATGGGAGGGGGAGTGGAAATGGTTTGCGACTGGGAGGTGCAGTTGTTTATTGCGAACCTAGTGGAGGTGTTCTGCAAAGCGGTCCCCAAGCCTCCGCTTGGTTTCATCAATGTAGAGGAGGCCACAATGGGTACAGCAGATGCAGTATACCACATTGGCAGATGTGCAGGTGAACATCTGCTTGACGTGGAAAGTCTTCTTGGGGCCTGGGATGGGGGGAGGGAGGAGGTGTGGGGGCAAGTGTAGGACTTCCTGCAGTTGCAGGGGAAAGTCCTGTGTCTGGTGGGGTTGGAGGGGAGTGTGGAACGGACAAGGGAGTCATTGGAGAAGGTGGCCCCTCTGGAAAGCAGACAAGGTGGGTATGGAAAATGTCTTTGGTGGTGGGGTCAGATCGCAGATGGCAGAAGTGTCAGAGGATAATGCGTTGGATCTGGAGGTTGGTGGTGTGGTATGTGAGGACAAGGGAGATTCTCTTTTGGCAGTTATTGCGGGAAATCCGCGAGACACGGTCGAGGGCATTCTTGACCATTGCGGGGAGTTGAGTTGTGGTCCTTGAAAAACGGGGAGATCTGAGATGTACAGGAGTGGAATGCCTCATCCTGGGAGCAGATACGCCGGAGGCAAAGGAATTGGGAATAGGGAATGGAATTTTTGCAGGAAGGTGGGTGAGAGGATCAAAATCACCCCACCCTCTCCTGCATCCCAAAACCAGCCCAGCTCATCCCCCCACCCCCAACCTGTTCTTTTTCTCACCTATTCCCTCCTCCCACCTCAAGCCACACCCCTATTTCCTACCTGCTAACCTCATCCTGCCCCCTTGACCGGTCCATCCTCCCCGGACTGACCTATCCCCTCTCTACTTTCCCACCTACACTCACCTCCACTGGCTCCATCCTCGCCTCTTTAACTTGTCTGTCTCCTCTCCACCTATCTTCTCCTCTGTCCATCTTCAATCCGCCTCCCCCTCTCTCCCTATTTATTTCAGAACCCTCTTCCCCATCCCCCTTTTCTGATGAAGGGTCTCGGCCTGAAATGTCAGCTTTTGTGCTGCTAAGATGCTGCTTGGCCTGCTACGTTCATCCAGCTCCCATACTTTGTTGTTTTGGATTCTCCAGCATCTGCAGTTCCCATTATCTCTAAAGAGATGGAGAATCGTGATGGGTCTGGACATGTGTAATTAGAGGGAAAATGGTGATGAGTCAGACAGCACCTGTAAAGGAAGGAAAGTTGTATTGGTCAGGGAATGTCCAAATGGCGACGGCCCAAAGAGTAAATTGAGACAGAATGGTTAAGGATGATCTGTAATGGGAAAGATTTTGATCGTTCAGTCTGTAGTTGAGGAATAATAGTGATGATTAGAGAATATAATTGGAGGAAAACTGTTTATCGTTATAATTCTGGGAAATCATTATGATGATGTGTGTAAATGGAGGAACAGTGATGAGTGAGAATAGAAAACTTATAAAGCATCGGGAAATGTTGATGAGTAGGGAGTTTGTAAAGAGTCATTGTCTCATCAACTAACGTCCAGAATATTTGGCAGACTTTACCTTTGCTGTAGGAAGATCGATCCAATTTTCCATTCTCTGTCTTTCCCAGCAACATTGCAATGTTTCTCTGTTTAAGAATGGAACTAAATGAATACTTGAAGTTGCTATAGAGTCAATTTCTGCCAGCCTACCAGGCACTGCATTTCCCTCGTGTCGCCTCTGGTTCTTTGGGCAATCAACTTGAATCACTTTTACAATGGAAATCATTCCTATTTATCTTATTCCATTTAAACATTCATGGTTTTAAACCTGCCTATCAAACCACTTCCAAAGGAAATAACCCTAGTTTACCATTCTATGATTGAACTGAAATCCTTCATTTCTAGTAAATTCCAGCAAATCTCTCTTGTATTTTTTTTTCCGAACCCTTTATATCTTCCCATAATTCAAGCCATTATTCCATTGCAGCCTAGCTTAACTATAGACTTAATATAATTTGCTTGTGTTTGTCCTCTTTGCTTGTATAAGGCCCAGGATTCCATATTTTTATTAACTGCTTTATAATCTGTCTAACCACTTTTCAGAGATTTCTAGATCTTTCAAAAGATAGAGTTAGGAGAAAATTATAACTTGACCAGAGAGTTTCTTAAAAGAAAATAAGAACTGGGGCATCTAAAATAAGGAGAATGGTGACACATAGGATCAGGAAAGAAAAGAGAAAAGCCATTGGATTATAGAATTGAATCACGGAGTGCTTACAGCGCAGAATAAGGCCATTCATCCACCTTCTCTCTGCAAGCCCTCTATAAGAATGTCAAATTCTTCTGGCTCAAAGTTCTGCAAAATGTTTGTCATCAGGTAATTATACATCTATCTTTTGAAATCCAGAATTGAATGTGCATTCACAACAATAACAAGCAGTGCATTCCAGATCCTAACTATTCGCTGTGTAAAATTGTTTTTCCACCTGTTAGTATTGCTTCTTTTACTAATTACCACTTATCAGCCCAAGCCTGAATCATGTTCAGATTGTGCAGCATATAGACAGGGCTTGTTTCGGTTATCAGCATATAAGTTCTGACTTTATTTTAGGTGGGAAGTCATTGAGGAAGCAGCTGTAGATAGTTAGTTGAATGTATTATGTTGAAAACCGTCTACACTGAAATGATTGGTTTCCAGCAATCATCCTCCTTGTTACGTACTGCTTCTGTGAAAGATATCAAGATATTGCAATGGGATCATTCACCTGTTCAGCGTGTGGGAAGAGATTCACTCAGTTACTCTATCCAAGGATGCACCAGCATGTTCACAGTGAGAAGAAACCATTCACTTGCTTTGACTGTAGAAAGAGATTCCTTCAGTCATCCGGTTTGACGACACACCAGAAAAACGCACACTGTTCTGGGTGTGGGAAGGGATTCACTCAATCTTCTATCCTGTTGATACACCAACATATTCACACTGGTTCATACTGACCTGCATCTTTTGTCTATGAATACCATTTAGGGAAAGAAGTATGCCATCCTGACCTAGTCTGGCTTGAGCATGAGTCCAGACCCACAGCAATGTAGCTGCTTCTATTACTTCCTGTCATGAGTGAGTAAGCTATTTAATTCAAGGGACAATTAGGGATGGGCTACAAATGCTTTTCTTGTGATTACACCTATGTCCCATGAAAAAACAAGCAAAAGGGAAGATCTTCATGCTCCTGTCTTTGGTGATTTTTGCCTTTGAGCCCCTTCCTCATCTATGTCATACAAGTTAGTGGCAAAAGTAGGCCATTCAGCCTTTCAAGCCTGCCCTGATATTCAATAAGATCATGGCTGATTTGTCTGTGTTCCAAATTCTCCATTCCCATCCCTTCCCAGTATCTGTAGCTCCTTCTGAGGCAACTGAATCAAGCTGCCTGCACCTTGAAAATATTGAATGACCTCAACCCCACCACCACCTGAGCGAGAATGTTCCAAATTCATGTAATCCTCCATAAGAAAATCTCCTCAGCTTTGATCTAAAAGGGTAACCCTAATTTTACGTATATGTCCCCTAGCTGTGGACTCATTTTCAACAGCAAAGATCGTTTTCATGTCCATCTTGCCAAGATGAATCAGCACCTTTTGAATTTCAGTCGTCATGCCTCACTTTTCCAGACTCCAATGAAAACAAACCCAGCCTGTCCATTCTTTTCCCAGAAAGCAACCTGTGCATTCCAGTAAAACTCCTCTGAGCTGCCTTCTATACGTTCACATCCTTCCTTAA
This sequence comes from Stegostoma tigrinum, assembly GCF_030684315.1. NCBI lineage: Eukaryota > Metazoa > Chordata > Chondrichthyes > Orectolobiformes > Stegostomatidae > Stegostoma > Stegostoma tigrinum. The sequence continues at coordinate 16,252,614 of NC_081395.1, read as the reverse complement.
AAAAAAAGAGACCAGAACTGCACAAAGTTTACACATTGTGGTCTGATATGTAACTGAAGTATAATATTCTCCCTTTTATGTCCATTTTCTCTTGAATCAAAAAAACATCCCATTAGCTTTCTTGATATATGCTGAACCTGCATACTACCTTTTACTGACATATCTACTAAAACATCTAGCTCTCACTCCACTTCAGAATTCCAAGTATGTTAAATAATACCGTTTTTTTTCCTGTTTCTTCCTGCCAAAGAGAATACCATTTTTCCACATTATACTCTAATCTACCAGATTTTTGCTCTCACTTAAACTACCTCTGGGTAGTTTATATTCCTCATTCTTATCAACTTCATAATGTACCTTATTTGTGAAATCTGCAAATTTAGTCATTATGCTTTTGATCTAGTCATCAATATCTTGTAAAAAGTTATGGGCTCAGCACAGACCCTTGTAGTACTCCACTCATTACATCCTGTCAATTTGAAAATACCCATTTATGCGTACTGTCTGTTTTCTACCTATACTGACACCTTCAGGAATCTATGGACTTGAACACCAAGGTCCCTTTCTTCCTCAATACTCCCTACAGACTTACCATTCATTGTGAATGTCCTTCCATTGCTGGACCTCCAAAAATGCATTATATTGCACTTATTGGGATTGAATTTATTTGCCATTGCTTTGCCCACTTTACTAGCTGATCAATAACAAACTATAGCCTGAGAACATCGTCCTCAGTATCAACATCATCTGTGGTTGATTCACTCATCAGTACAGCCTCCAATGAAGCATTGTTGTATTTTCCCACTTGCTATTTAATCTCTGGGATCTGTTGGAGTTGATTACCTCATTTCCAGTTTTTCTTTGCAGTGGTGTATATGTGAGGTCTAATTCTATGTGTTTACTGATTGCCTTTTTGGCAGACAACGAGGCCTCTTGGAATTCCCATGCTTGTCTCTAATTGGCTTGTCCTAGAATCCTGACTTTGTCCCAATTGAACTGGTGGTCCTCCTTGTCTATATGCATAGAGATGGGCAAGTATTGGTTGTGTCTTTCTGTTTGGTGTTCATGTATTCATATTGCCAGTTTTCTTTCTGTCTGTCCAATGTAATGTTTGTCGCAGTCCTTGCATGGAATCTTGTATATTACGTTGGTTCTGTCCATTGTGGGTAAGTGGCCTTTGGTTCTTGTTAGCAGTTACATACTCACAAGTGGAAACTGACCCGACACCACAACAGGGAAACAAAATCGTCTACGTACTAAACAGACTCAAACAGACCAGACAAATCAATAAAGCAGACTACCTCAAATGAAACCTGAAGGGACGAACACCTCCCCCTCCCCACCACACCCTCACCCTGATTCTACAGCCTCCCAAAAGGCACTTAAACCAGAAGTACCCCTCGGATGCATTGTCTCCTTCCCAGGCACACCAACGCGTAGGTTAGCTGAAAAATTACAACGAAGACTAAAGCACCTTCTCAACAACTCAACCCACTCAATCCAGGAGTTCCTCAAAACCCTAAAAGGCATAAGAATAGACGAGGACAAGACCATAGTATCCTTTGATGTTACTCCCCTATTCACATCAATCAACACACCACTAGCAAGTGAAATACTAGCCACACTACTGAAGGAACTTGTCCTGAATAACACCATCTCCACTGAGAACATGCTGAAGTTACTGGACCTGAGCCTCACAACCCACTTTACCTGTAATGGCCAGATCGACAAAACAAAAACCCCAGGAAACCAATAGGGTCACCCATCTCTGAAGTAATAGCAGAAGCATTGATGCAGAGACTTGAAAGCATGGCTTTCCAAAGATCCAACCCAAACTCTGGATCCAATACGTGGACAATACTTTCATCATCAGCAAATAAACTCAACTAGAAGAAACATGCCAAAACACCACTGGCATCAAATTCACCAGAGAAGAAGAAAAGAACAAACAACTCCCATTCCTGGACATGGTAGTAGAATGCAAGGCCAATGGGGAATTTCTGATCAAAGTATACAGAAAGCCCACACACACACACACACACACACAATGAATCAAGGCCTAAATTTCAACAGTAACTACCCCAAAACCCACAGAGTTGCGTGAAAACACTATTGAAATGAACGACAACATACTGCAGCAACCCAGAACTACGCCAAAATGAGAGAGAATACCTCCACCAAGTATTTAGAGACAATGGATACCTGAAAAGCTGGATCCAATGATGCCTGTCACACAAACAACAACAACAGGAAGATACAGTACATGCCGACACACTTGTCACGTTACCATACATCAAGCACGTATCCGAGCATCAGAGTGGCAAACCTACATCAACCCTACACCAACTGCTAACAAGAACCAAAGACCCCTTACCCACCATGGACAGAACTAACAGTGTGCAAGATTCCATGCAAGGACTGTGACAAACATTACATTGGACAGACAGAAAAAAAAAAACTGGCAATATGAATACATGAACACCAACTAATGACAAAAAGACACAACCAATACTCACTCATCTCTACGTACAGACAAGGAGGACCACCAGTTCAATTGGGAGAAAGTCAGGATCCTAGGACAAGCCAAATAGAGACAAGCATGGGAATTCCTAGGGGCCTGGTTCTTCACCAAGAAAGCCTTCAATAAACACACAGAATTACACCTTATGTACACACCACTGGAAATGAGGTAATCAACTCCAACAGATCCCAGAGTATAAATAGCAAGTGGGAAAATACAATAACACTTCTTTGGAGGCTACACTGATGATGTTACCAAGAGGGCAATGAAACGTCTGCAAACTATTGAACCAGCTCCGTGAGTGAAGCAACCACAGCATCCACAACCCGAGCTGCAAATTTATTCAAAAATATTCAATACCATCACCAATTTTCATGTCATCTGCAAAACTTACTATTTATTCATCCTACGTTCACATCCGTGCTGTTGATATAAATAACAAAAACGGGTCCATCAAACTCTGTGGTACAGTGCTGGTCAGAGGTGTCCAATTATAAAAACAACCCCCTCCATCATTCTTTACCTCCTATTATAAGCCAGTTTTGGAACCAATTTGTCAACTTGCCTTGATTCCCATTGGCTCCTAATTATTGGACCATCATTCCATCGGAGACCTTGTCAAAAGCCTTACTAGTCCATGTAAACCACATCAACTGCACTACCCTCATCAATATATTTAGTCAACTTTTCAAAAATCTAACTAAATTAGTCAGACAGGATCTCCCTCTAACAATTCTGTGCTGACTATCCCTGATCAATACCTTTCCAAGTATTGATTAATCCTGTCCTCCAGAATTTTTTCCAATGAATTCTACCACTGATGACAAACTAACTGGTCTATAATTACCTGAACTATCTCTGCCGTCCTTCTTAAACAAAGGAATTACATTGTCTATCCTTTCATCCACTGGCACTTCATTAAACTACCCAGAAGTAGTCAGTGAGATCTTAGATATCCTCACCAGGGTCCCAGCAATCTCCTCCCTTGTCTCCCATAGCAGCCTGTGAAGCATCTCATCAGGCCCTGGGGATTTGTGCACTGGTATACCTGTTAAAAATGCCTAATACATCCTTCTTGATCTTAACAGTTCTAGAACATCACCATCCCAACTGAATTCCCCAACCTCTATGTCTTTCTCCTCTGTAAATATAGATGGTAAGTATTCACTTAGGGCTTCACCCATGTCCACTGGCTCCACACGTTATTTGCCCCTTTGGTCCCTACTAGGTCCCACCTTTTCCCTGGTAATTCTCTGATGCTCAATATACTTTTTAAAAGCCATGAGGTTTCTCTTGATCCCATCTGCCAAAGATACCTTATAGCCACTGTTTTCCCTCCTAACTTCCTTTTTAAGCAACCTTCCACACTGCTAAAGGGCCTCTCTCAGTTTTTAATGTGCTGTACCTGACATCTGCTTCCCTCTTTTTCTTAACTAAACTCTTGATATCTCTTGACATCCAGAGTCCCCTTGACATTACGTCCTTGTCCTTTACTCTTAGAGGAACATGCTAACCCTGAATTCTCAATGTACTACTTTTTTGTTAAAAAAAACTCCCACTTTCAAAATGTAGAATTACCTACAAGAAGATGCTCCCAGTCTATGTTTGCCAGATCCTGGCTAATGATATTGAAATTGACCTTAACAAAATTTAGACACTTAGTTTTTGCACTATCCTTATCCCTCTCTAAAATGACTTTTAAGGTTACAGAGTTCTGTTCACCATCTTCAAAAATATTCACCCACTGAAATTTCAACTACTTGACCAGCACAGTGCAACTAGAAGTGGGACAATCTAGTGGTACAGAAACTCCTGGATGCATTTTCCACAGTCTGTGTTAACCTTGCGTCCACTCTGTCCTCAAGTAGGCAGTCTGAAGTCTCCTGGAGAGCAAGCCAAAGCAGAGGAGATCAAACCCTTGTAGGGAGTGTGAGCCCACCATGGCTGAGCACTTAAGAAAGACTGTTGAGCTTTTAACTTTATTTCTTTATTTTTATACTTCAGACTAAAGGAGGATTGTTATGTTTAAGTTTTAACTATGTTTCTTTATTGTTTGACTTTGTACCCGAGATGGCACCAGGAATGGCGACATGGTACACTTGACACTATACTCAATAAAATTCTAAAAATTCCACCCCATCTGATCCTTTCACACTAGGGTGATCCCAGCTAATGTTAGGAAAATTGAAGGCCTCTAAAACTACAACTCCGTTTCTCTCACACTTTTCTGTGATTTACTTACATAATTGCTCCTATCCCTCACTTTGATTGTTGAGAGGCCTGTAGTATAGCAAGGTAATTACCTTTTTTTTTTATTTCTAAACTGTACCCAAACGGCCACATTTTAAGACCCTTCTATGATAATCCCTCATGCTGCAATGTTGGTTTCTTTTATCAATAATGCAATGCCCCCATCTCTATATAACTCCACCCCCCACATTTGGCTTGAAATTTCTACATAAAAACTGAAAAAAAAAACCATGGATGTCGTCAATCAGGAACAAACAAAAAGTTGCTGGAAAAGCTCAGCAAGTCTGACAGCAGCTGTGAATGAGAAAAACAGAGTGAATGTTTCGGGTCTGGTGACCCTTCCTCTATTCTTTCCAGACCCAAAACATTTATGCTATTTTTTCACTTCACAGATGCTGCCAGATCTGCTGAGCTTTTCCAACAAATCTGGTTTTGTTGTTGTTGAAAATCCTGTATCCTGGAATATTGAGCTGCCAGTCCTGTCCTCCTTTCAACCATGTCTCAGTGATTGCAGCAATACTATAGTTAGACTGGTGATCGGTGCTCAATGTTCATTACCAATCAAGCTCCTTGCACTAAAATAGGTACACTTTAGCTTTCTAGACATCCACGTACCTTATCCTGCTCATGTCTTCTCTGCCTACTGGACCGTCCTGGCATTCCTTCCACAACTTGATTGGGCCTTGCTCCCAACTTTACTTTTACCGTGCCCATGCCCATTGTGGGGAGGTGATGGCCTAATGATGTTATCGCAAGAATCCTGCCACAGCAGATGGTGGAATTTGAATTAAATATATATCTGGAATAAAGTGTCTAACGATGACTGTGAATCCATTGTCAATCGTTGGAAAAATCCATCTGGTTCACTAGCATCCTTTAGAGAAAGAAACTGCCATCCTTACTTGGTCTGGCCTACATGTGACTCCAGAACCACAGCAATGTGGTTGACTCCTAACTGCCTTCTGGGAAATTAGATTAGATTAGATTAGATTCCCTACAGTGTGGAAGGGATGGATAATAAATGCTGGCCTAGCCAGCAACACGCTCATCCCGTGAATGAAGAAAAAAGTATGCCCCTGCCAAATCTGTATAAATCCTCCCCAACAGCATAAGCAAACCTCCCAGCCAGGACCCATTTCATTTTCAGGTACAACCTGTCTAGCTTGTCCAGTCCTACCTATCCAGAAGTGATACAAAAATCAAATCCTCCCTCCTACGACCATCCCTTTAGCTAATATGATCATCTGACCTATATTCTTATACTCAGTACCGTATGATATTGGAAATCATCCAGAGATTATAGCCTTCATAGTCTTCTTTTCTAATTTATTACTTAGGTCTGTAATTTCCTGCTGCAGGACCTCAATCTCTTTTTACTCTTGTTGGTGCCCACATGTACCAAGCCTGCTGGCTGTTCACCTTGCCCATTCAGAATGCCCTGTAGCCACTCTAAGACATTCCCGACCCTGGCACTAGGGAGCTAACATACCACCCTGGAGTCTTGTTTGTTTCCCCAGAACCACCTGTCAGATTCCCTTACAACGGAGTCCCCTGTTGCTAAAGCTCCCCAGTCTTTATCATCCTCTGCTGTGCAGCAGACCCAAATGTAGTGCCACCAATCGGCTGCTACTGCTGCTTCTTGAGAGGCCATCCTCCCCACCAACACCGTGGGCGGCGCGGTGGCTCAGTGGTTAGCACTGCAGCCTCACAGCACCAGGGACCCGGGTTCGATTCCAGCCGCGGGTGACTGTCTGTGTGGAGTTTGCACATTCTCCCCGTGTCTGCGTGGGTTTCCTCCGGGTGCTCCGGTTTCCTTCCACAGTCCAAAGATGTGCAGGCTAGGTGGATCGGCTATGCTAAATTGCCCGTAGTGTTCAGGGGTGTGTGGGATGCTTCAGGGGGCAGTGTGGACTTGTTGGGCCGAAGGGCCCGTTTCCACACGGTGGGAATCGAATCTAATCAAAACAAAACAGTATCCAAAATGGTATATCTGAGAGGAGAATGGCTTCACAGGATTCCAGCACTGCCTGCCCAAGATTACTTGTCTTCTTGGTGGTCACCCAACACTATTCTGCCTATGTAGTCCTGACTTATTGGTGTGACCAGCTCACTAAACATTCTAACCACAGCATCCTGAGTCTCATGGAGAGTCCATTCACAGCTGCAGCACCTCCACACAACTAAATCAGGAACTGCAGCAGAACACACTTCCTATATACATGGTCACCATAAACACTGGAAGTGTCCCCGATTTCCCACATATTGCAGAAGGAGCATTCCATGGGCCTGAGTTCTCCTGCCATTGTGAACTTTATGAACTACAAACTACAATTCCTAGTATCACGCAATCAGTCTGTAAAGATGGCCCCAAGGAGTCTAAGTGACATTTTGAATTGTGACATCACTTCAGAGTTCCTCCTCTGGATTTAGCTCTGTTCCACTCCCATTGCTGGTCTGACAAATTTTTAAAATTTTAGTCTTCAAAGTGAAACTATGGGCTTCAGTTTGTGTTCATGTCACTTTTTCTTTAAAAATAGCTTATTAGATAAAATAGCGTATGACATTAGTGCATTAATAAAATTACAAAATTACATGGCAAACATTTTATTAACCAGTATGTATGCGACCAGAAGTGTGCTGGTTGATCAAATATTCCAGATAGTCAAGAGGTATGCATAACTGTGGTAAACCCTGACCGTGCAAAGCTTTGAGACTTCAACATCCCTTAAAACTTCTATCAAAAACATTAACATTCCTCCGAAAACCAATGTGAAAACACACAGTAAGTAAATAGTAACATAATTCTGGAGTATACTCATCACCATTATAGTTTATTTACAGCATAAAATACTCAGACATCGCAGTAGATTGGGCTATTTGAGGTATATACTTTGTGCTGGTTTATCAAGACTCCCAGTTGGTAAGGTGCTGGTTAAAACAAAGTTTGTGGATTACTAAGTGTTAAAGAACAGGTTGTAAACAAATGTAAAGAATAGAGTACCGGAGTGATTTAATTGCTAAGTTAATTAAAATAATGATAGAAATGACAGATCAGGTTGAGATGTTAATGTGATAACATCCCATTGATTTCTATGCTTCTATAAATTAAAGTCTTTTATCTGCATTTGATTCCTATGCAGAGACTTTAATTTATAGAAGTAAACTCTTATCTACCTACACAAAGGTATGCAGGCACTGCCCTGAAGTTTCCTGCTCAGCTAGGAATTCAGGGTAAAGCTTTTGTAACTCCTTATCTTCTCACACATCGGCATGCAGACACTGTCTTAAGCTTCCTGACTGAATTAAAATTAGAATCAAGCTATTTCAAATAGGGTTAGGTGGGGAAAATTTGTAAAGGGATGAAACCTCTAAAGCAGAGAACTTCTGTCGCTGACAAAGGGGCCAGGGCACTGACTTTGTTCTAGCCAGACACATCGGCAACTTGAAATCACAATCTGTCCCGGACAACAGCTCGAAATCGCTTCACTAGCAATCGATACTATATCCTGGTCTTTTATGTTCTTGATGCAATGCTTGTTTGGTATCCTGTCTTTGTCTGCTGTAGTAATTGTTTCATGAATCATGTCTTCTATAAATTGTGAAATTGTTTTCTGTATAATGTCTTCTGTAAAGTATAAAAAGCGGGGACTGTCCACTGCTCTGGGAGAATTACTTGCGAGACTCTGCACTCTGTGCCGGGTTGAGTACAGTGATTCTCCACAGCTTGTACTTGCTTGGTAATAAAAAGATGTGTTTTTCTAAACAGGTCAGTGTCTTGTTATTGCAGCAAGTCCATGAGGGTCTCCTAAGACGAACCTGACAAGGTGATGTGTTGCAGCTGTAGCATGCTGGGCTCCAGGGTGATACATATCTGAAACAGCTGTAGCAAGTGTTTGCTCTCAAGCAACTTTGGATTCAAACTGAGGAGCTGAAGTCCAGACTGGAGATGTCATGGAATGGCAAATTTACCTAAACACTTTGCTCCAGGAGGTGGTCACACCCAGTAGATTTCGTAGTTCAAACTTCATCTGTGATCAAGGAGTAAGTGAGGCAGGTATGGGCACCAAAGGGGCAGCTCTCAAGGAGCCTCTCTCTCTGTAATAATCCAACAGTTACAAGGTTCTTTCAAGCTGTGTGAACAAGAGAGAGAGGATTACACAGCGAATGAGTGATAGAACATGGAACAATACAGCGCAGAACAGGCCTTTCGGCCCTCGATGTTGCACCGATCTGTGAACTAACATAAGCCCCCCCTACACTATCCCATCATCATCCAAGGACTGTTTAAATGCCGCTAATGTGGCTGAGTTAACTACAGTGGCAGGCAGGGTGTTCAAGCCCTTACCACTCTGAGTAAAGAACCTGCCTCTGACATCTGTCTTAAATCTATCACCCCTCAATTTAGAGCTATGCCCCCTCGTACAAGCTGACGTCATCATCCTCGGGGAAAAAAAAACTCTCACTGTCCACCCTATCTAATCCTCTGATCATCTTGTATGTCTCTATTAAATCCCCTCTTAGCCTTCTTCTCTCCAATGAGAACAGACCCAAGTCCCTCAGCCTTTCTTTACAAGGCCTTCGCTCCAGACCAGGCATCATCCTGGTAAATCTCCTCTGCACCTTTTCCAATGTTTCCACATCCTTCCTGTAATGGGGCGACCATTATTCCAAGTGAGGCTGCACTCGTGTTTTGTACAGTTGCAGCATGACATCACGGCTCCAGAACTCAATCCCTCTACCAATAAAACCTAACACACTAAGCCTTCTTAATAGCACTATCAATCTGGGTGACAACTTTCAGGGATCTATGTACATGGACACCAAGATCCCACTGCACATCCGCATTACCAAGAATCTTTCCATTGACCCAGTATTCCGCCTTCCTATTATTATTCCCAAAATGATACGGCCACGACACCGTAGTACAGGGAGCCATTCAAGTTGGGGAAGAAAATAGCAATGCAATAATGGTAGGAAACAGTATTGTGTGCAACAATTTTGGTAATGATGCCAGAGTAAGACAGGAAGGGATAAAGCATACAAGCCTAAACAAAGTAGCAAATCAGGTCAAAGGAGAAACAAAATCTATAAAAGGCAAAAAGAATGATTCTTCACCTAAATGAACATAGTATTCGTAACAAAATAAATGAATTAACAACACAAATAGAGGTTAAGGGGTATGATCTTATAGTTATTACAAAGATATGATTACAAGAAAATCAAAGCTGAGAACTAGATGTTCGGGAATGTGACTTGCCAAACAATAAATATTGGAGCAGTTTTGTTATTAAGTGGTGAAATTAGTACAATAGCAAGAAATGACGTTGGTTTGGAATATGTAAGAGCAATATGGATGGAAGTAGGAAATAATAAGAGGAAGACGACCAGTGGGAGTACAGATCTCTAACAGACGGTACTCTAAGACAGAGAGAATAACGCTGCAGTTAATGAGCACAGGTACTGTCTTCTTTTACATTAATGCCGGATGACTTTTATCTTCTAGTTTGGTAAAATCAAACGTCCAAAAATAGCCACAAAGTAGAATTAATGTAGTATTCAGAATGTTTCCGAGAACAATATGCTGTAAATCCAACCAGGGATGAGGTGTTTTTGGACTTGGCAAGGAGGCAGGTTTAATAAATAATCTTAGAATAAAAAAGTCTTAAAAACTATTGTGCTAAACTTAAATAATGGCACAGGAACGATGATAGAGATGGCTGGAGTGGACTTGGAAAGGAGTTCAGCAGAACATATGATTGAAGGAAAATGGCAGATGTTTAAGAAATGGTTAATGGCTCACAGCAAAAGATGTAGCCCAGTGAGGAAGATTCTAGGAAAGGAATACACGGATCATGGTTAACTAAGCGAAAAAAATGAATGGCATCAAACTAAAAGAAAACATATAGACAGTGTGGCAAAGATTAATGGTAAATTGGAGGATTGGGGAAGTTTAAAAACCAAAAAATAACAAGCAAAACAAAGGGAAAAAATAAACTGTAGGCTGTTACTAGCAAGTAGCATCACTACAGACAGCAAGAGCTTCTTTAAATATAAAGCAAGGAAGTGAGAAACCACAGTGAACATACGTTATTTGGAGAACACAGATGGTGAAATAACAGTGGGGGGCCAGGAAATTGCAAAGGATTTGAACAAATATTTTTCATAAGTCTTCACAGTGGAGGACATGAATAGCATTCCAAGAATTCTAAATAATCAGGGAGCTCAAGGGGGAAATGTAATGGAAGAGCCAAAATAATTATCACCAAAAAGAAAATACTAGGGAAACTGTTTCAGAGATAGTAGGAACTACAGATCCTGGAGAATATGAGATAACAAGATGTAGAGCTGGATGAACACAGCAGGCCAAGCAGCATTAGAGGATCAGCAAGGCTGACGTTTTGGACCTGGACCCTTCTTCAGAAGTCACGAGAGAGTTGCAGTGGGAGAGAGATCCACTGAGATTTTTCCAGAGGGAGGAGGGTAACTTCTTCAGGGTAGGCATCCTTACAAGAGGCTTCACAGTAGGGTTGAAATTGTTTCAGAGATAGTAGGAACTGCAGATGCTGGAGATTCTGAGACAACAAGGTTTAGAGCTGGATGACCACAGCAGGCCAAGCAGCATCAGAGGAGCCAGAAGGCTGACGTTTCGGGCCTACACCGTTCTTCAGAAACGTCAGTCTTCCTGCTCCTCTGATGCTGCTTAGCCTATTAGGGGAACTACTGGGGCTAAAGGATAAGTCCCCTGAATATGATGGGTTATATCTTAAGACTTTAAAGATGCAGAGATATTGAACACACTGGTAGCAATCTGCCAAGAATGCTTCAATTCTGCGAAAGTCCAAATCATTGGAAAACTGCTATGTAACAAACACCCTTATTTAAACAGGGAGGAAGACAAACAGGCTGGACCAGTTAGCTTAATGTCTGTCTTTGGGAAAATTCTATTGTATTATGTATAAAGTATTATAACAATGGAGTATTTATGAATTCATAATATAAATCAGAGTCAGCATAGCTTCATGAAGGGGAAATCATGCATGACAAATTTATTACAGTTCTTTGACTTAGATGGACAGATACCTTATCAGCAAGGGTATCACAAGTTACTGTGATAAGGCAGGAAAGTGGAATTGGATCAGTCATGATTTCATGGAATTGTGGATCAGACTTGATGACCCAAATGGCCTACTTCTGCTCCTATGTCTTATAGCCTGCTGACAAAAATTGTCTAAAGATGTTTACAGTCCTGGCCCTGAATACATTTTTCTTTAGCTTCTGTCCCATCTCTCCTCAAGCCTTTTCAAGCATTCTTCTAGTCCATGGGACACACATATTGACCATATTACCACACAGCTTTGAGAAAACTTATGAAGTGTGTAAGATGGGAAGATCAGCCTGGAAAGCGTTGGAGTTGTAGAAATTGAACATAACTACATCAAGAACGAGGAATTCAGAAGTAAATGGGATGAGGTGGGAAGGAGACAAGTGATTTTCCAGAGGTGGAAAGAGTTGATCTCCATGATAAAGAGGCAATGTAGACGGTAACTTAGCTCAGGATGGAATAAGCAACCAAGAATGCAATTGGTCTGCTTCAGATTCATATCTTGGCAAGGGGGGGGGAAAATGGTGTTGGTCATGAGTGGAAGTGTATTTATGGTGGAAATTGGGGTGAGATGTTTGTGGACTGGTGTATTAATGTGCCTCCTGGATCACGCTTAATAGACCCAAGCATCAACCCACCTCTGTGACTTTGAATTACAAAACTGAAACATTCTATTCACTCCAGTCTCATTTTCTGGACTAAAAAAATCTGTTCACTAATTGAGTTTTCAAAGATGGTGTTAAAAATCCATATATGTCCATCTGAATCCATTCTAATAATAAAGTACAGGAGCCCTGCAGGTTCAGAAAGTCATGGAGCAATACAGCACATAAACAGACCCTTCAGCACAACTCAACTATGCCCCGACGAGGTTTACTAAACTGAACTTGTCCGAATTCCCCGCTTTTTTCCCATATTCCTCTAAATCCTTCCTATCCGTGTACCTGTTCAAATATCTTTAAAATGTTGTAATTATACTCACCTCTACCACTTCCTCTGGCAGCTCATTCCATGGATGCATCAACCTCCTTGTGAAAAATCTTTCTCCTCTGACCTTAAATCTATGTCCTAGTTTTGGACACCCCTACACTGGAAAAGAAGTTGGCTACTCAACTTATCTATGCAATTCATGATTTATAAGATCACCCCTCAGCCTCCTACGCTCCTAGCATTGTGTTGTACTCTAGGTTTGCTTAGTCTAAATAGTGGAGTGGAACATACGAGGTAGAAGTGAGTCAGAGATTACTTTGAAAAACAGAGAATATCAAGTCCAGAAGCAGATCATTCAAGTCTAGTATTTATGTCATAATTCAATGACATAATACAATACTTTCCATACACATTGTTGGTCTGACAGCTTTCCATTTTGTCTTCTCTCGTGGTCTCATCTATGTTTCTCTTGATTCACCCTCGCTAGTCAAATCAATCATTTCATGTAGTTGTGAATTTTACATTCTAACACGCTTCTCAAAATGTTCCCACCATGATCTCATTTTTAGGTTTAAAAATTATTTAGACACCTGTGAGAGCAGAGTTGGAGGTCATAGCCTCAGAATTAAGAGGTGCAAATTTAAGATTAAGTTAAGGAGGAATCTCTTCTCTCAGGTCAAGTGTCTTTGGAACTCCTTGCCCAAGTGAGATTGGAAGCAGACTCCTTGTGTATATTTAAGGCCGATAGTTTCTTGATCAGTGGGGCTATTAAGGATTTTGGGGAAAGACTACAGGAAGGTGGATGGGAAGAATGTTGAATCAGTCATGGTCCTATTGAATGGTGCAGCAGCCTCAAGGGGCTGTCTAATAGAGTTGGGCATATGGGTGTTAGGGAGCACGGTAAGGGAGAGAGACCTGTGAGAATGAGGTGAAGCAGACCTGTAGATGTGGGTTTGAGACTTTGGAGAGTGAGGAGAAGGCAAATCTACAAGAGTGGGTACCTGTTAGAGCACAGCAGAGCTTTTTTTTTTGCTCATGGAACAGGAGTGTCACTGGCTGGCCACTATGTATTGCTTACCCCTAGCTGTCCTTGAAGCTATTTCAGAGGGTAGTTGAGAGTCAGCCAGATTGCTGTGGGTCTGGAGTCAAAGTAGGCCAAACCAGGTGAGAATGGCAGATTTCCTTCCACAAAGGACATTAAATGTGCCAGGTGTGTTTTTTTTTTTCCTGACAACAGGCAGTGGTTTTATGGTATCAGCAGTTTCATAGTTTTTTTTTCCCCTTGTAACTTAGCTGCAATTTCAGAGTGGCCATCACTGCCTTGGAGGTCGTGACCCCATGTGAGGTTCCAACATGCACTTTGGGAAGCCCTGTTGTAACAGCTGGCTATTCAGACATTTTTCATTACTTCCTTGTTAGAATCAATAGTTACTCTCTTGCCATTATGGTGCTTATTTTTGACTGACACAAGTATGAACTTTAGGTCGAAATCTAAAGTTTGGACCTAAAGTTACCCATGAATGAGTAAAAATCCTCCAGCAGGTCAACCGAAGGCTTCCAATTCAAAACAGCAAAAGCCAAACCTGTTCAATCTTTCACAATAACTGAAAAGTTTCCATTCTGATATAAATCTTTGTAAATTCTTACATTTTCACACTCATTGAAAAAGGACAAAAAAAAAATCACTAAAGCATGAATTGTGTTTAGGGCCATGCAACATGAACCTAACTTCACAAATTCTGAATAAAAATAGATTGAACTGTGGATGCTGTGAACCAGGAACAAAAACAAAGTTGCTGGTAAAGCGCAGCAGGTTTGGCAGCATCTGTGAAGAAAAAAAAAGTTAACATTCTGGGTCTGGTGACCCTTCCTAAGGTCAAGACCGAAATGTCAACTTTTTTTTACTTCAGATGCTGCCAGACCTGCTGAGCTTTTCCAGCAACTTTGTCTTTGTTCACTAGTTCTAAATTTGGTATCTCTGGAAATTAGTGTGATTTTTTAAAAAATGGCTTGCAGGCTTGTGACTATGTTTGCAATTAATTATTAAATTGCCTGCAGAGTGTTTTTGCTCTTTTACACCATCAACAGTCTTGTTACTCTAAAGGTGTAGGATGGTTTTCATCATTTTTCTAACAAAATTACATCACAGCATATTACCATTGAAGCTCATTGGCCACTTCACTGCCAGTCTGCAATTTTTAAATATTTTCTTGTATTATTCTGCATTCTTTCCTGTTTTGCATATACAGTCCCACTTTGGTTTCTGTTCTACGTTTTAATATTTATTTGTTCATAACTATAACAGTGGTATCAGCACAGAACCTTGGGGATTTCCACTTCTTTTTTTCCCCCCGAAATGGGAAGGAGGTACAAGCGAACTGCAGGATGAACAGGCAGAAAGGTCTACACATTTGGCCTTTTACATAATTCTATTTTAGGCCTTGGGGTCGATTCCGATTGGGATACCGAACCATTAAATATTAGTCACTAATTCAACATCAGTGGCAGATTATGTACCCAGACTCACCGCGCTGCTAAAATTGTGTATCAGAGATTACAGAAAACCAATGGCCGATTATTTACCTAGACATCCCTGCGGCGGAGAAAGCCCCCTATCAGTGATAACGGAAGCCCAGTGCGCAAGAATAGGAGCAGGCTGTGCTCTGAGCATGCTCAATGTCAGTCATGGGAATAGCCTGACGAAGAGCAGAGCGGTGTCGGGCGGCAGGAGAAGATTGTGATACGGGGTAGGAAAGGAGACCACGGCATTGGGGCCCGGCAACTTTATCAACTCCTGCAGGAGGCCTGAGGCTCTGCATAAGAGCTCACAGGTCCCGTGTTTACCCTGCGGGCGGGTCACGTCCTGGGCAACGGACTCATTGACGGCCATCTTGTGAGTGGGAGTCAGGGCGGACCAGGGAGGCGGTGTTTCCTGCCTAGGGATGACCAGGGTTCCCCAGGCAACCGGCTGTCCGCCATCTACGGGAGGGGGAGAGGAATGCGTGAACGCAGGGCAAATATATGGCCATGTTGGTGAGGTTACTGAGTGGGCAGGGTTTCAGTGTCTGTGATTAGAAGATCTGATTAGAAGATCTGATTGTACGAACTGGAGAAACTAACATGGAGGGGAATAGAGTCATCTGGAAGTAGAGTGAAGAGATAATGCAATAGATTTGGATTTAAAGGTTTTGGAGAAATACAAGAAAAAAGTGCTGCATAGAACTTAGAATTGACTGCTCTGAGCTTCTATCTTGTATAGACAGTAAATTTTGTAAATTCCCTCTGCAGGGTATTAGAAGGGGAGAATTTGCAGACAGGAAACATCACTAGGATCTGAACATAGTCATCCTTTGATTATGGATACAGAAATGTTTGTCTTTGGGAAAAAATTTCAAAGATCGTTCTGACTGGAAAAGTGCCAATGCACAGGGTCGAGTGTGTTCCTGTGCCCCGACTGTGGCAAATCTTCCACTTGCTATATATTCTGAAAATACATTGCCCCATTCAAAGTCAGAGAAGTTGTTAATACGTTCTGCTCGTGAACAAGGCTTCGATTAATTGCTCAAACAGGAGAGACAGAAGAATAGCAGAACCATGGAGAAACCATGGAAATGTGGTGACTGCGGTAAAGTGTTCAATTACCGATCCCGTTTGGAATATCATCAACGCAGTCATAATGTGGCTGACACTAAAAATAAACCATGGAAATGTGAGGATTGTGGTAAAGGATTCAATTATCCATCCCTGCTGGAAATTCATCGACGCACTCACACTGGGGAGAAGCCATTCATATGCTCCATATGTGGGAGGGGATTTTCTAAGTCAGCCAACCTCATGTTACACCAGCGAGTTCACACTGAGGAGAGACCATTCTCTTGCACTTATTGTGGGAGAAGATTCAGACAGTCATCCACCCTCACTGCACACCAACGACTTCACACTGGGGAGAGACCGTTCACCTGCTCGGTGTGTGGGAAAGGATTCACTCAGTCCTCTGTTCTGATGATACACCAACGCACTCACACAGGGGAGAAGCCATTTACCTGCTCTGTTTGTGGGAAAGGGTTCACTCAGTCAGCTAACCTGGTAGTACACCAACGAATTCACACTAAGGAGAAGCCTTTCAGTTGCACATCCTGTAGAAAGAGATTCAAATCTTCATCAGAACTCCTGTCGCACCAGCGAGTTCATATTGGTGAGAGACCATTCACTTGCTCCTTGTGTGGGAAAGGATTCACTCAGTCATCTGCCCTGCTGACACACCAGCGAAATCATACTGGGGAGAAACCATTCAGTTGTTCTGTGTGTGGGAAGGGATTCACTCAGTCTGCAAACCTTGTGGTGCATGAGCGAATTCACACTGAGGAAAGGCCATTTAGCTGCACTCAATGCGGAAAAAGTTTCAGGCAGTTATCCACCCTCACCGCACACCAGCGGGTTCACACGAGGGAGAGACCGTTCACTTGCTCTGTGTGTGGGAAGGGATTTACTCAATTAGCCAGCCTTACATTGCACCAGCGAATTCATCGTGAGGAGAGGCCATTCAGCTGCACTCATTGTGGGAAGGGGTTCAGGCAGTCTTCTGACCTCACTGCACACCAGCGAATCCACACTGGGGAGAAACCATTTATCTGCTCTGTGTGCGGGAAAGGATTCACCCATTCATCTGGCCTTTGGTCACACCAACGAGTTCACACTGAGGAAAAGCCATTCCGCTGCAGCGCTTGTGGAAAGGGATTCAGGCAGTCATCCTACCTCCGGTCACATCAGCGGGTTCACACAGGAGAGAAGCCATTCACCTGTTTTGTGTGCGGCAAGGCATTTGCTCGGTCTTCAAACTGCCTGATACATCAGCGAATTCACTCTGAGGAGAATCCATTCAGCTGCGTATTCTGTGGAAAGAGTTTCAGACAGTCATCTACCCTCAATGCACACCAGCGAGTTCACACAGGGGAGAGACTATTCACCTGTTCTACGTGTGGGAAGGGATTCCCTTGGTCATCCCAACTGTTGACACACCAGCGAGTTCACACTGGGGAAAAGCCGTTCACCTGTTCCACGTGTGGAAAGGGATTCACCCGGTCCTTCAACCTGATGTTACATCAGCGAGCACATACATGCCATCAGGGTTTGGAATCTGCTGTTATTGATGCTGCTGATCAGATCCAGGAATAATTATCTGACAATATTTGGGTTGTTTCAACTGAACTTAATATCTATAATTGTCATTTTTGTTAAAAGCAACATCTATAATCTTTTGCTGTAATTCAAGAATTTATCAACAGGATCATGATTTCAATAAAATTATGAACTTTGACTTGAATCCTGATTTGATCTTCAGTATAAGCTCTACAGTTTGATTTCTGAATGGTTACGCTGTTTAACGTCTCCAGTTAAAAATGTTTGATTAACAATTAATCCTTGCTGACTATTCTTACTGACTTTCACATTCTCCACAGCAACACCTCTATTATGAAATTGAGGTGTCAAGGAGTATGAAACAAAGTAGTGAAATATTTTACAGATACATTCAATCAAAGCTTCATACATCAATGTTGATGTTGTTTGCTGATGAAGTTTTAAACTTGTTGGGTTCAATCTTTAATGACACAGAAGCAACAGCAGTGTTAAGTGGAATCCACAAGCAGTGGAGCTGTGATTCTACCATGGATTAGGACCCTCTTTGCTTTCTCAGCCAGAGATGGCCCAGCGACAAGGGTTCGTTGTCCAAATTAACCAAGTCAGCAAGCTGCAGGAGAATGTCAAATGAACACAACTTCTGTACTGGTGGGACTAAGCACTCTCAATTCTATACAGAACACTTAATTTTTTCAGTGGAAAACTGATTTGAGACTTGCTAAGCAGTTGTGACATCTGTAACTGAAGCAAAGAACATAGTCTACCTAACACAGAACATTACAGGCCTTCCGGCCTTCACTGTTGTGCCGACTTGTCGTACCAATCTGAAGCCCATCTAACTACACTATTCCATGTACATAACAAAAATACAGCATCTGCAACACTTGAAAGTAACCTCAACAGTTGTGTTTAGATTACAGTGAGGAACTGTAACTAAACCATGTCAGGAAATCCAAACTGTCTAAAGTGCTATAAGACCATAAGACACAGGAGTGAAGTAAGTGGTGGGCCTGTGGAATTCATTGCCACAGAGTGCAGTGGAGGCTGGGACGTTAAATGTCTTCAAGGCAGAGATTGATAATTTCTTGATCTCGCAAGGAATTAAGGGCTACAGGGAGAGTGCGGATAGGTGGAGTTGAAATGCCCATCAGCCATGATTAAATGGCAGAGTTGTATGGGATCAGAGTGCTTGGTTCCACCACCGCCCAAGTTGATCCCCCATCCCTTGAATTTGGTAGATAGAATGTCTACAGTGAGGAAGCAGGCCATTCAGCCCATCAAGTCCACAGTGACCCTTCAAAGAGCATCCCACCCAGACCCACCTCCCTGCCCTGTCCGGTCCTTGTAATCCTGCATTTTCCACGGCTAACCCATCTAGCCTGCATATCCCCAGGCCTAATGGGTAATTTAGCATAGTCGATCCACTTTAACCTGCACATCTTTGAACTATGGGAGGAAAATGACATACAGGGATGTGCAAGCTCCACACAGACCACACCGTTGCCAGAGGGTAAAATCAAACCCAGGTCCCTGGTACCGTGAGGCAGTAGTGTTAACCACTGAGCCATTGCGCCATCCAACATGGTAAAATATTCATTCACAAAATTAAACAGATGCCCCATGAGGTTAAACATGACTATGAAATATGCTTGCCAGACATCTGCCAGTCACCATCCAATGCTCTCCTGAAGTTTGCTGTCATGATTATGTTGGATTTGTTACCCTGA
Source organism: Stegostoma tigrinum (assembly GCF_030684315.1). Classification (NCBI taxonomy): domain Eukaryota; kingdom Metazoa; phylum Chordata; class Chondrichthyes; order Orectolobiformes; family Stegostomatidae; genus Stegostoma; species Stegostoma tigrinum. Next base: position 16,232,945 of record NC_081395.1, on the reverse strand, counting down.
TCACCTTACCATGAAAAGGCCAATAATTGTGGAACAAGCAGAAAGGCCTCGAAAAAGATGGAATCACAGCTGAACTGCTCAAACACAAAGTCCCATCTACTGCTGCACTTCTACGACCTCCTCCTCTGTTAGGAGTTGGATCTGTTTCATAGATCATCATGATGCAAAAACATCACCACAATCTACAAAAACAAAAGAGGAGATTGCAGTAGCAACAGTGGCAACTCACAGAAAATCTTCACCAGGTTCAGTTTAAAAAAAGTTTCTATCCACTCGCAGAGTGTTTGTTTCCAGAACCACAGTGCGGTTTCAGTGCTGGTGAATCGACAGTGGATGGTACCGTCTCAAGTCAAGACAGGTGTAGGGAATAGGATAGACCTCCTGAGGAGAAACTGTTCACCTGCACAGAGTGTGGGAAGGGTTCGCTTGGACATCTTACTTGTTGAGACACTAGCGAGTTCACGCTGGAAACAGGTCACTCACCTGCCCTGAGTGGGAAAGAATCCACTCAGTTATCCATCTTTGTATAAATGCCAGGAAACTATCAAACACCAGGGAAAGACATTATACACCAAAATGTGGTGTGAAGACCTTTTAAATATTCTAACTATGAGAAGAGTTTTAAAAGCAACCAGTATTTCTTGACTCACCACTGGCAAAGAGACCTTTCACCTGCTATCTGTGCCCAAAGAGATTCACGCATTAACCTATCCTGCAGATGGGAAGCGAGAAATGCAATTGCTTCGCCACTTGTGAGGATCTTTGCATCCTCGCTCTCCACTGGAGTCGTACCTGAAGACTGGAGAGAGGCAAATGTAATTCCTCCCTTCAAGAAAGGAAATAGGGAAATCCCCGGCAATTACAGACCAGTAAGTCTCACGTCTGTCGTCTGCAAGGTGTTAGAAAGGATTCTGAGGGATAGGATTTATGACCATCTGGAAGAGCATGGCTTGATCAAATGCAGTCAGCACGGCTTTGTGAGGGGCAGGTCATGCCTCACAAACCTTATTGAGTTCTTTGAGGATGTGACTAGAAAAGTTGATGAGGGTCGAGCTGTGGATGTGGTGTATATGGACTTCAGTAAGGCATTTGATAAGGTTCCCCATGGTAGGCTCATTCAGAAGGTCAGGAGTAATGGGATACAGGGGAACTTAGCTGTCTGGATACAGAATTGGCTGGCCAACAGAAGGCAGCGAGTGGTAGTAGAAGGAAAATATTCTGCCTGGAAGTCAGTGGTGAGTGGTGTTCCACAGGGCTCTGTCCTTGGGCCTCTACTGTTTGTAATTTTTATTAATGACTTGGATGAGGGGATTGAAGGATGGGTCAGCAAGTTTGCAGACGACACAAAGGTCGGAGGTGTCGTTGACAGTATAGAGGGCTGTTGTAGGCTGCAGCGGGACATTGACAGGATGCAGAGATGGGCTGAGAGGTGGCAGATGGAGTTCAACCTGGATAAATGCGAGGTGATGCATTTTGGAAGGTCGAATTTGAAAGCTGAGTACAGGATTAAGGATAGGATTCTTGGCAGTGTGGAGGAACAGAGGGGTCTTGGTGTGCAGATGCATAGATCCCTTAAAATGGCCACCCAGGTGGACAGGGTTGTTAAGAAAGCATATGGTATTTTGGCTTTCATTAACAGGGGGATTGAGTTTAAGAGCCATGAGATCTTGTTGCAGCTCTATAAAACTTTGGTTGGACCGCACTTGGAATACTGCGTCCAGTTCTGGTCGCCCTTTTGTAGGAGGGATGTGGATGCTTTGGCGGGGGTTCGGAGGAGGTGTGCCGGGATGCTGCCTGGACTGGAGGGCTTATCTTATGAAGAGAGGTTGACTGAGCTTGGACTTTTTTCATTGGAGAAAAGGAGGAGGAGAGGGGACCTAATTGAGGTATACAGGATAATGAGAGGCATAGATAGAGTTGATGGCCAGAGACTATTTCCCAGGGCAGAAATGGGTAGCACGAGGGGTCATAGTTTTAAGCTAGTTGGAGGAAAGTATAGAGGGGATATCAGAGCCGGGTTCTTTACACAGAGAGTTGTGAGAGCATGGAATGCATTGCCAGCAGCAGTTGTGGAAGCAAGGTCATTGGGGTCATTTAAGAGACTGCTGGACATGCATATGGTCACAGAAATTTGAGGGTGCATACATGAGGATCAATGGTCGGCACAACATCATGGGCTGAAGGGCCTGTTCTGTGCTGTACTGTTCTATGTTCTATGTTCTATGTTCTATATATAACAGAATTCACAAGTGACTCCAGGGGTTGTATTCTGCTGTTATTGCTGTGTTAATCACACACGGGACTGAGCCATGTACATTTGGGCACTTGTTTCAGTTTATATCAATAGTCCCTGTAAGTAGGCTGGATTCTGAATGGTAGGCTAACTAAATCAGCTATGTGTCAAACACACTTTGTTGTACACTTGATTTGTCAAAATTAAGATATTTAAAATTATGAACAATTTTGACAGGGTAAAGACGGATATTCTGTTTCCACCAGTTGTATGTCTGTAACCAGAGGTCAGAATTTCAAAATTGTCAGCAAGAGAGCTAGGAGCGAGATGAGAATGAACCTCTTTACTCCGAAGTTGTTACGATTTGAAATGCACTGCCTGGGAGAGTGGTGGAGGCAAATTCCACAGGAGGTTCCAAAGAAAGAGGGATGTTGGAAAGTGGGACTAGCTGCATAGCTCTTTTGGGAGCCAGTATAGAGATGATGGGTCGAATGGTCTCCTTACATACTGCAAAATTTAATATTTTATAATTAAAATACTGACAGTTCTATTCTTGGACCTTTGTTTATGGAAAGTTTTCATTTATATCATCCTGTCACAAACATGGCTGTAACTGAAGGTCTCATGGATCAATGGGCAGAAAAATGGCACCTGGAGTTCAATTTGGATAACTGCCATGTATTGCATTTTGGTACAGCAAACAGGGCAAGACATGTACAATTAAAAGTAGAGCCCTGGATAGTGTTGTAGAACAGAGGAACTTAGGGATTCAGGTACATAATTCTTTGAAGTCTGCATCACATATAGGCAGGGTGGTTATCAAGGCATTTAGCACGCTTGCCTTCTTTGCTCAATTCTTTCAGTGTAGGAGTTAGAAAGTCTTGTTGAGGTTGTATAGGACATTGGTGAGACTTCTTCTGGAGTACCGAGTCCAGTTCTGTTCGCCCAGTTATAGGAAGGATATCATTAAGCTATAGGATTCAGAAAACATTCACCAGGAATGTTGCTGGTATGGAAGGTTTGAGTTACAAAGAAAGGCTGGGTAGGCTGGGACTTGTTTCACTGGATGTAGGAGACTGAAAGGTGACCTTATAGAGGTTTATAATATGAGAGGTATAGATAGAGTTAATGGTAGGTGTCTTTTTCCCTAGAATGGAGGATTTCCTGATCATGGGATACAGCTTAAGGTGAGAGGAGAGAGATTTTAAAAAGACATGAGGGGAATTTTGTTACACAGTGGGCAGTTTGTGTGTGGAATGCATTTCAGGACAGCACGGTGGTTAGCACTACTGTCTCACCAGTGCCAGGGACCTGGGTTCAATTCCAACCTTGGGCGACTGCATGGAATTTACACGTTCTCCCTGTGTCTGTGTGGGTTTCTGCTGGGTGCTCTGGTTGTCCAAAGATATGCAAGTTTGGTGGATTGGCTATACCAAAGTGCCCAGGGACATGCAGGGTTACAGGGATAGGGTAGGGGAATGGGTTTAGGTAGGATGCTTTTTGGCGGTTCAGTGTGGACTTGAAGGGCCGAATGGCCTGCTTCCGCAGTTTAGGGATTCTATTGCGGAGAAAGTGATCAATGTGGGCTCAAATACAACATTTAAAAGACATTTGGATAAGGACATGAATAGGAAAGGTTTGGAGGGGTATGGGCCAGGAGCAGGCAGATGGGATGAGTTTAGTTGGGGTTTAAGCATGGAAAGGTTGGACTGAAGAAAGTGTGTTTCCATGCTGTATGACTCTATGACATTGTAGTAATCCTTCAGTGCAGCATCAGAATATCAACCTGGATTTAAGTTTTTAGAAATGGATTTCAGCACCTTACCTCATGACTCAGCTGAGCCACACTAACATCTTGTCATGACTCTAAAATATTCCAGTTCTTATTCCTATCTCAATAAAAAGATAAATTTTAGACCAGGAGTTACAGGTTATTCAATGAGAAGGTCAAAGTCAGAGGTCATTTTAAGAGCAATTTTTCTTAAGAAGCAGCAGGATCGAGATGGTACATAATCGAAACAGTCCAAAAAGACATAGAAAGTAGACAGACAAGAGACTGGAAGAATAAAGCAAGCCAGGCAGCATTTGGGGGAAAAGGAGAAATCAACATTTTGGGCATTCTTCAGACAAATAAAGTTGATTTCCATGGCTGGACTCATTTTCTCTGTTTTCCTGAGCTGGCCACACAGATTTAGGCTAAAGCCAGTGTGGATCACTGTGACAGGCCCTTTCTGTGTGAAGTGATATTTTTCCCCCCCTTCTCTTTCCCTTCATTTAGCTATTTCTAGGGATCTCATCTTGTCATTTATTCAATGGTCCATTGGTAATGAGACAGGCATTCAAGATAGTTCATCCAATTTTAATTGATTTGGTTTAATTTATTATTGTCATATGTACCTAGGTACAGTGAAAGGTTTTGGAGCTGGAGGAACACAGCAGGTCAGGCAGCATCAGAGGAACAGGAGAGTCGACATTTCAGGTCAGGACCCTTCCAACCAGAAACGTTGACTTTCCTGGTCCTCTGATGCTGCTTGACCTGCTGTGTTCCTCCAGTTTCACATGGTGTTGACTGATTCCAGCAACTGCAGTTCTTGCGATCTCACCGTGAAAAGTTTTGTTCTGCATGCATCATAGGCAGATCACACCATACAAAATGCAGAAAGGTAATAGAACAGAGCGAGGAATGCAACGTTACAGCAGCAAAGAAAGTGCACAAAGAGCAAGATCAACATTCAATTTGAAAATTGAGAGGTCCATTCAGAGGTTAATGACAGCAGGGATCAAGCTGTTCTTCAATCTGTTGGTAGGTGTGTTTAAGCTTTTGTATCTTCTGCCCAATGGAAGAGATTATAACCAGGGTGGGAGCCGTCTTTGATTATGTTGTCTGCCTTTCTGAGGCAGCAAGTGGTATAGATGGAGTCAATGGATGGAAGGTTGACTCGTATGAGGGACAGGGCTAAGTTCACAACGCTCTAGTTTCTTAGAGTCTGGGAAGAGCAGTTGGCATACCAAGCTGTGATGAATCCAGATCAAATGCTTTCTATGATGCATCTGGAAAATTTGGTAAGAATTGGAATTAGAAGTCCATGAACTCGTTTTGAGACTGGTTAGCTGGGATGTCACATTTAAGCTGTACTCAGAGCAGTTGTTTTATGTAAGGGACAGAAAACACCTGACCCTGTCAGGATCATCTTGGGTCTGTGCTGGAGCCATCTCTTTGGCAGCAGTGAAACGTTGAGTTCTCAGGGGCTCCCGACACATAGATCATGATTAACTGGCCGATCATAGAGAATCAATTTTACTGCCTGCCCATATTCCCTCACTGCAATCTCACACCCTAAATTCCCCTCACTAAAGGCAGATTGACCATCATGCTGTTGCACGACCTCTGCATCCAGATATGCATAGCTGGAAAGAAAACGTGCATGATCTTAAAATAACAGGTTTTGGCAGTTTGTTGCATCCTGTTCCAGTTTGGTCCAGGTGGACTATCATTGCAGAGTAAATCAGGTTTCTTGGTGACAGATCAATAAGGAATATACAAGAAACTGATATGTGATCTCAGAGGACGAAGAAGAATTATGGGGATGTTGCTGTGCCTGACATACGAGCTGACCAAGGGCTCTGAAAACAAAATCTCAGCCATTGAAGTGACCTTCCATGCCTCCACCTGTGAAAGCAACCAACAACACGGTAGCTCTTCGTGAGGATCAGTTACTAAGGCCGACCTGCAGCTTGACTAGAAGCAAAGTGACATCACGAACTACATTGGGGAGCAATAAAGATGAGTGATGAATCTGGACTATCTAAAAAGAAACCAAAAAATGGACAACTTCATGGATTGGGAAAATATATTTTGCTCATAACTAAGTGATAAGAGGTCTTGCCTTACATTTCATCAAATTATATCAATAAAGAGAGGAACAAAAACAAAAATTGCTGGAAAAGCTCAGTAAGTATGGCAGCATCTGTGAAGAAAAAAAAAATCAGTTAATATTTTAGATCTGGTCACCCTTCCTCAGTAAAAAGGGAATTTGGAACACCACCACATAATGACATTGTAAATTCATGGATTTTCCTTATGAAGCATGCTTTGGGCAAAGCAAGTTGGTGAGATGAATAGAAGATAATAAAATGTGAGGCTGGATGAACACAGCAGGCCAAGCAGCATCCCAGGAGCACAAAAGCTGACGTTACGGGCCTAGACCCTTCATCAGAGAGGGGGATGGGGGGAGGGAACTGGAATAAATAGGGAGAGAGGGGGAGGCGGACCGAAGATGGAGAGTAAAGAAGATAGGTGGAGAGGGTGTAGGTGGGGAGGTAGGGAGGGGATAGGTCAGTCCAGGGAAGACGGACAGGTCAAGGAGGTGGGATGAGGTTAGTAGGTAGCTGGGGGTGCGGCTTGGGGTGGGAGGAAGGGATGGGTGAGAGGAAGAACCGGTTAGGGAGGCAGAGACAGGTTGGACTGGTTTTGGGATGCAGTGGGTGGGGGGGAAGAGCTGGGCTGGTTGTGTGGTGCAGTGGGGGGAGGGGATGCACTGGGCTGGTTTAGGGATGCAGTAGGGGAAGGGGAGATTTTGATGAAGGCCATTTTGAAAGCTCACCAGTTGATTTTCTTTAATTGAAACCAGCAACATTGAAATCTTTCTGCAAAGCATTAATCATTCACAGATGATGAAATAATTAAAGAAGCAAATGACTGTGTTGCTGACATTTTATTCAGACTTTAAGATCAAAGAAGAAATAAAAGAGGCAATACAGAGCATCTCAAATCCATTCCTCCAAGCTGACGTTGGTGGGTAGACTACCAAATTCCATCAGGCATTTGATTTACAAAGCAGTGGAGCTGATACAGTGATAATTATTTTGCCAAAATGATTCTGAGCTGAAAGTCATATCAAGGGACAGCCATTTTTGGTCATTCATAAACAGAGAAAAATAATCACTCCCAGCATGTTTAGCTTGGGAAACTTGGTCAGCATGAATAAGTTGGACCAAAGGGTCTGTTTCCATGCTGCATGACTCTATCTGCTCCAAAAGTGAATGCATGCTTTGGTTCCACATATCTCTGCGAGATCACATGCGCCTTGAAGAAAATAATCAAGTCCAAAATCACATTCTCCTCTCAGATACCTATTTGACGGATAGTCTACAACTAGCAGTGTAAAACCACAACACAGACTTCAAGACAGTGGCAGAGCTTTAGTGGGTGACACTACGACTTGGTGTGTTGAGGACAAAATGAATAATTATTTTTAGTGCTATAAGTCACTATACATAAACTATTTCTTCTAGATTTTCTGGGGTTGGATTCAAAGTGATCTTGTGCTTAGGCAAAGTCCAATTCCACTGAGCTTGGCTTTCCTGCACTTATTAACAAAGAAGTTTTCTTCATTACCTCAAGAGAGAGCTAATCCTACAATATTCAATAAATTTCTGAAGATTTTATAAATTTAATACAAGTGGATTTCTACTTGCCCAGCAATCAGCCTTTCCTGGCTCAAGTGATGCAGTGGGAGGGGTGGTCATCATTCAACTCAACCACATAAGAAACAATAGGAAGGTGTCAAATAGAAACAGGGAAGATGTCTGTCCCATGCAACTCGAGTAATATTCAATACAGCAGAGCATCTTTGCTCAATTAACACTTGCCCATCCATCAGTCTCAGGGGGTTGATGGTTGCACCAAGCAGCCTCTGATCCTGCTGTACACAGAACGTAGATTTCCACTATCACAGGCAGCTTGGCATTCTGGACATGATTGATCCAGCATTTATTTGCACTGTATCTATGTGAATTGGCAACTTTCATATGATACAGTTTCTAGCTGTTGGGCACAAGTTTTTTTTCCCTCTGCTGATGAGCAGGTCTCAATCCAATCTTTGTTGTGGGACCCACTTTTCCAAAAAATTGCTGCTGCTAGGTCATAAACAATTGAACTTTGTGACTTCCATACCTTATCAATATCAATGTTGATTGATGAAGCTTTTATTGATTGTTTGTAAAATATTTCACAATTTCATTTCATGGATCCTTGGTAATTTAGTTTCATAACAGAAGTATCAATGACGGCAAAAAAATTCAGCAAGAATTGTCAGAGAGGATTATTTTGTACATTCTCATTAGAGATGAGAATCACTGGAACCTGTTAGACACTGAAGTGCAGAATTTTCAAAGATTAGTCACTTAAAGTAACTTTCAAATTAAGTCAGGGTGATCATCATCATAGAATCCCTGCAGTATGGAAACAGGCCATTTCGCCCAACATGTCCATACCACCCCTCTGAAGAGCATCCCATCCAGACCTATTTCCCTACCCCTGCATTTCCCCATGTCTAACCCAAACATTCCTGGACAATCACCCAAGGCTGGTATTGAACCCAGGTGTCTGGCACTGTGAGGCAGCAGGGCTAACTACTGAGCCACCATGCCACCCTTAAAACGTTTTTCACAAAGTGAACTGTTCAGCCATGGAATGCACTGTCTGGAAATGTGGTATGTTCAATTGAGGCATTGAAGAGGGCACTGGAAATTTTTTTTGAATAGTAATGACGTGCAGGAATAATGGGAAAAGATTCTTGAATTAAAGGGGAAATACGATCCAGCCCTGAAAAATTAGCCACACACTCAAAAGATTAAATTCCAGCTATTTACAGAGATTGTCAAAATAAACTGAAACAAATCAAATACTATCAGACAGTCAATGCTGGATGCGACAGACGAATCCAAACTCTGCTGTAACCTATGAACTTGCTGATGTCTTAGCAGATTGAAGGACCAAGTGAATGCCTTCCCCCACAGACAGCAGCTGAATGACGCCGGGGGGGGGGGGGGGGGGGAAAGAGAGAGAGAACGCCAAAGTGAGTGAGTATGTTGGAGTACACACCAGTCAGATAATTCCTCGAAACTCTTTCTACAACAAGTGCAGCTGAATGACCTCTCCTCAGTGTGAATTCTGTGGCATGACTGGGCGATAAATAACCATGCAAATCCCTTCCCACAAACAGAGCAGCTTAATGGCATCTCCCCTGTGTGAACTCACTTGTGAGCAATGAGTGTAGATGATTGAAGCAAATCTCTTCCCACACATAGAACAGTTGAATGGCTTCTTCCCAGTGTGTGTGCTGGTGTGCAGCGAGGGTGGATGACTTCTTAAAACACCTTCCACGGAAAGTGCGGATGAAGGGCCTCTCCTCTGAATTTTCTGGTGCATCAAAAGGCCAAATGACCGAGTGAATTCCTCCTCACACAGCACAGGTAAATGGCTTCTCCCCATTGTGAATTCGCTGTTGTATAGTGAGTGTAGATGTGCTATTGAACCTTTTCCCACAATAAGTGCAGCTAAAGCGCCTCTCTTCGGTGTGAATTCTCTGATGTAACATTAGGAAGGTTGTTGGAGCAATCTCTTCCCACACGCAGAACAGCCGAATGGCTTCTCTCAGAGATAGTAAGAACTGCCGATGCTGGAGTCAGAGATAACAGAGTGTGGAAATGGAGGTACACAGCAGGTCAAGCAACATCAGAGGAGCAGGAAAGCTGATGTTTTGGGTCGGGATCCTTCTTCAGAAAGGCCCTTCATCTTCCTCATTTCTTATTCGTGTACTTATCCAAATGCCTTTTAAACACTAACTTTGGCAGTCAATTCCTCACACTAACAACTGTATAAAGAAAATGCTCCTCATCTTTTTTTAAAGACGATCTTAAAAATATGCCCCATAGTCTTGAAATCCCCCAATCTAGGGAGAAGACACCTGCCATTCACCTTTTGTATGCCCCTCAAGATTTTATAAACCTCTATCGTCACCCCTCAACCCCCTATGCTCCAGTGAGAAAAGTCCCAGCCTATCAATCCTCTCCTTATAAATCAAACATTCCATTCCTAGCAACATCCTAGTAAATCTTACCTGAGCCCTCTCCAGCTTAATAACAACCTTCCTATAACTAGATAACGTCCCGTACTACAACAACAACATCACATCCCAACTCCTATACTCAAAAGGAGTTTGTAATCTTAGATAACCTTCTTCGCTGTCCACTATACCATCAATTTTGATGGTATCTTCGAAACTGCTCAGTACCCTGTTCCCACTTTGATCCCTTTACCCTATGATCTAGATGTAACTCCTTAAAATAAAACACTGTGGATGCTGGAAATCTGAGGCAAAAATAGGAATTGTTGGAGAAATCCAGTAGGTCTGGCAACATTATGGAGACAAAGCAGAGTTATCATCGAGTCCAGTGAGGTGTCCAGTTCTGGTTATCTAGTTATAGGAAGGATATTATTAGGCTGGAGAGGGCTCAGAAAAGATTTACCAGGATGTTGCTAGGAATGGAATGTTTGATTTATAAGGAAAGGCTGGGACTTTTCTCACTGGAGCATAGGGGTTTGTGGAGTGACGTTATAGAGGTTTATAAAATCATGAGAGGCATACAAAAAGGTGAACGGCAGGTGTCTTTTACCTAGGTGCGGGGATTTCAAGACTATAGAGCATATTTTTAAGATTGTCTTTAAAATAAGACAAGGAGCATTTTCTTTACAGGGAGTTGTTAGTGTGAGGAATTGACTGCCGAAGTTAGCGTTTAAAACACATTTGGATAAGTCACTGCAGCTAAAAAGTTTCTCCAGCAATTTCTGATTTTCTAACTAACTCCCTAATGAACTCATTCAATTGTTTTGCCTCAAGCACTTTATGTGGTGGGGAATTTTGCAGGCTCACTAGTCTCCAGGTTCTCCTGATCTCAGTTCTAAATGCCATACCCTTAAGGCTGTGATCCCTGGTTCCAAACTCCCTGGTCATCAGAAACATCCTTTACTCTGTCTAGGCCTGTTCGGATTTTACAGATTTTGCATTATTTTAAACTCTAGGGAATGCAGTTCCTAATCAATCCAGTCTCTTCAAACCTCAGTCCTTCTATCCAAGCTAGAGTCTGGTCCTGGACAGGGTTCAGGTCATTTCCATTAGAGATGAAGAACTGGGAAATAATTTCCAGATAAACTAGAATAGTCTGTTCTGAATTTCTATCTTGTATTTATAGTCTGGACTTCTGTCAATTCTTTCTTCACAGGGTCTTTGAAGTGAAGATTTAGAGACAGGAAAAGTCTAATCCAACATCATGTCAACACTCAACAGTCCCTGAAATTCATTGATGGAAGGAGAAACGTTTGTCTCTTCTAATTGTGGGAAAATACTTCAAAACAAAAACAAAAAAAAAGGGGTAACTTGGAAATTACTGACAGTCATGCTTTGTCAGATGGAAACTAGTGAGAGGACGTTCCCTCCCCCTGAACTGATACAGTCTGTAAACAGGTTGACTCTTTATAAAGCTCTTAAGACAACTAGAATCCAGTTCTAGTCAGCACACATCAGGCGTACAAAATTTCAACAGGCAGGCTAACAAAAATTTGGTGGTGAATTTCTGGGATTAATTACACAGAAAGAATTCCTTCAGTCTATTATATCTGCACCAGTCAAACAACATCCATCTATTCTAAAAGGTAACAAAAGTGTAGAGCTGGATGAACACAGCAGGGCAAGCAGCATCTCCTAAGATGCTGCTTGGCCTGCTGTGTTCATCCAGCTCTACACTTTTGTTATCTCGAATTCTCCAGCATTTGCAGTTCACGTTATCTCCATCCTTTTCCAATCCTATTTTCCAGCACTTGGCTCACAGGCTTGTATTTTATGGTAATTCAAATGATCATCTAAATAATTTTTAAACATCTTGATGCTCCCACCTCTACCACCTCACTGGCAATGACTTCCAGAAACCTATCATTCTATGGGTGAAAGCTACTTTCTTCATTCCACCTCTAAACCTCCCTCACCTTAAAAACTTCCCCACTGGTTATTGATCCAACTAAGGGGAAATATTTCTCCTTTTCTATGGCCCTCAGGATTTTGCCCCACAGCCTTTCTGCTCTAACCTATTTAGTTTCCAGAAAGTGTTGACTTAACAAAAACAACTAAACAATTTAGGTATTTTTTTTCATTAGAGTTTAGAAAAATGAGTAGCGATTTATTGAAATAAGATTTTGAAGGGGTTTGACGTGGTAGATGTTTAGATGTTTCCATTGTGGGGGCAACCCCCAAACTTGGGGTCATAGTTACAGAATAATAGGAAACTAATTTAAAACTGAGCACAAAGGAATTTCCTCTCCCAGGTAGTAATGAATGTCTGGAATTCTTGACCCATGAGACATGTGGAGTCTGGATCGTCAAAGTATTTAAAAAGAAAAATGACAGTTTTTTAAAAAAAATAATCAGGACTTGAGGCCTCAGACAGGTTAACCATGATAGTGGGGTAAGTTTGAGGGTATGGAAGGCCTGCTCATATTTATTGTGTTCTAACATACAGAAGACACAGATTTGAGGTTTTGAGACTGAGATCTGGTGGGGTGTGATGGTAAGTTTTTTGGAGCAATAATACCCAGAACTCATTGGTCGTGAGGGTGGTGGAAATATAGATGGTGAATTATTTGCCAAGAAAACTGAGCAGATACTGGAGGGAAATTAAATTTAGGGGGTTTTAGGGATACAGAAGGAAATGAGAGACTGTATTGCTGAAGAGATACTACGGGGGCTAAAAACCATCTCAGAATCATACACAATAGAAACCAGCGATCCTTTCATCCAACTAGTCCATGGCAACTATATTCCCAAACTAAACTAGTCCCAGCTGCCTGCATCTGGCCCCTATCCCTCCAAACCTTTCTGTTCTTGTTCTTAAACAAATGTATTTTAAATGTACTGGACCTGTATTCTACATTTCCTCTGGCAGTTCATTCCACACGTGAACGGCTCCGTGTGTAACAAGCTGCTCCTCATTTCCTTTTCAAATCTTTCTCCTCTCACCTTAAAAATATACCCCCTAGTCCTGATCTCCCTCATCCTAGGGAGAAGACTGTTGCTATTCACTTTATGTCGCTCATGATTTTATAAACCTCTATAAAGGTCACCCCTCAACCTCCAATGCTTTAGTGAAAAAGTCCAAGACTACTGCTACAATTTAAACCTCCATTCCTTGCAATATCCTGGCTAATCTGTTCTGAACCCTTTCAAATTTAATGACATTTTTCCTATAACAGGGCAACCAGAACTGTAGAGACCAGAGGCCTCACCAACATCCTGTACAACCTCACTCCTAAACAAAGGTCTAAGCAATGAAGACAAGCATGCTAAATGCCATCTTAACTGCCCTATCTACATGTGATGTATTTTTCAAAGAATTATATACCAGAACTCCTAGGTCTCTCTGATCTACAACACAACCCAGGGCCCTACCATGGAACTTTCATAAATGCAACCTGTGCATAAGTTTACAATCCTGTGCCATAATGACCATGACTTGTAATTTGTGCCTTTGTCAGAAATACCTTTGGGGTACATCTGAGCTGGTCTCCCCTAATGTATTCTTCTTCAGGGGTGATGCCCAGAACTGAATACAGTCCTCCTGTTCTTATGAAAGCTGATATTAACATGAAGACTCAGTTCTATTTCTTTTCACAAATGCTGCCTAACTTGCTGCGAATTTGCACCATTTTTCATTTTAAAAAGTTTTTCAAGAAGATCAACTGTAGCCCGATCAGGATTTAAAGTATTTTGGTATGTTTCTAGTTATTCTGATCTCTGAAACCTTTTCAGACACATGCAGACATTTTTCCTTCCACAATCAAAATGTTGGTGAGATTCAAGTTCTGATAAAATGAACGACTGTCAAGTCTTTTAATCGTAGAGTTTTTACGGCAAAAAAAAGGCCTTTAGTCCTTTCTATCTGCAGCAGTCAGGCTGCACCTAGCTAACCTAGTCCCATTTTCCAGCACTTGATCCATAACATTGTATGCTATGGTGTTTTAAGTGCTCATGTAAGTACTTCTTAAATGTTCTAATGGATCCTACCTCTACCAGAGTTCAACCTAAGCTGTGTGGCTGCTGCTCACGCATGCTAATCACTGTGTAAAAGCATTGACTTCTAGTGCAGAAGTCGCTGCCATACATAGATCGGAGACCTGCAAACTAATTAAAATCTTAGAGGGGTTATTGACCTCTACCACTCTTAAGCAGAGAGTTTGAGACAGCTGCCACCTACTTGCGTAAAATAAAAGCTTCTCAACCTCCTGCCTTTTATCTTAAGCCCATGCCCCATGGCTATTGATCCCTCCGCCAAGAAGGTTTGTTTTATCTCCCCTATCTGTGCCTCACTCCACCCCCTTCAACCTTCTCTGCTCCAAGGAAAGCAAACCCAATTTTCATAGCTGAAATGTTCTTATGAGTGTATAGAGCTGAAGCGGAAATTGAGAGAGTTTTCAGGAACACCCAAACCAAGGCAGCGTGAAGATTATGGGAAAGGATTTAATTACTTATCCCAGCTGGAAATCCATTGACACAGCTTTAGATCTTCAAACACGCTCAATGAACACAAGCGAATTCACACAGGGCATAAACCATTCAGTTGCTTCATGTGTGGGACGAGATTCTCTCAATTAAATCGCTCTCCAGTCACACCACCATTTTCACATGAAGGAAAAAAATCCAGTCCACTGCACATCCTGTGGAAAGACATTCAGGCAGTCAATGGACCTCAAAGAACACCAACACACCACACTGGCGAGAAGCCATTCGTCCTCTGTGTGGGGGTCATCCCAACTGCTGTTACTTCAAGTTCACACTGTGGACAGGCTATCCCATTTGCAGAGACATCAGTGAATTTGTAAGTGATTACAGGGCTTTGATTCTGCTGTTACTGCTGCTGTCAACCATGGACATGGATGACAATCTGACAATATTTGGTTTGTTTCCACTGACATTAACAATCCATAAATATAGGTGCAGTTGGATATTCTCAATGTATCACAACTTTGAGGCCAAAATGCCTGTTGTTGTTATGCAACTGTGATCTTCCCCCTTAAATCAAGGACTTTATCTACAAATATAATTACAGTGGAATTATGAACTTTTGCATCGATCCTAAATTAGTCTTAAACTGCACAATTCAATGTCTGAAAAGTTCCACTGATTAACATCTTCAATTAGAAAATGTTAATGAATACTTCTTACAACTTTTGCAGATTTGTACATTCACCAAAGCAATAGATCCGTTAGGAAAGTAAATTATCAATGAACATGGAACAAAGTAATAAAATATTTTGCAAGCACATCAATAAATATTTCATTAATCTGATGAAGTTGGAAGATAGCTAATTCAATCTTTTGGTGACATAGCAACATTTGCTAAAGGTAGAACCCTCAACAAAGACTGGTTTGACAACTGATCAGAAGAGATGACACCTGTCATTGAGGCAGAAAGCATCACCTGAAAATAGTCAAGACAGTTGCGCAAATCACTGGGAGATATGATACAGAAACACTGGATCAATCTGTGTGTACAGATCTAAACTGACTGTGACAATAGAAATCTACGTGCTACATTTGAGGTGATCAAGAGCACACATGGTCTGATAAGAACTAATATTTCCTACCTGACATTTGGAAGTGAACTTCTCATTGACAGAAGTAGACAGAAACAAAACAGCCAAGAAGTTGAACACTGCTGTGAGCTGCAGACCCATGAGAGAAATTTCTGAATCTCTACTTGACACTATCCTGTAGCTTCTTGTTGTAGTTGAGTTCATCACCTGACCTGAAAAAGTCATTGATTGATTGCTCAGCAAGCAGAAAGTTTCCCGGGAAGGATAGAATCTACTCAAATACAGAAAATCCCATCTACTGCTGCACCTTCATGATCTCCTCCTCCTTTTACAGGGAGGTAGGATCTGTTCAACAGGACAAGCATGATGCAAAAATCCACGTCATACAAAGACACAGTAGACAGTAATTGAAACAAGATATCCCTCCTTAGCGTTGCACGGAAGGATTTTAAGAGTTTAAAACACTGCATGCATTGTATCTAGATGCACAGTGTGGTTTCTGTGCTGACAGATCAGCAGTGGACAGGATCTTGCCCGTACACCAGCTACAGGAGAAGATCTGGAGAAGTGGACAGATCTTCTCTTCGTATTTTCATTAATCTCAGTTAATTTTTCAGGTCCGGTGACCTTTCCTCAGACCCTTCTGGTTTTTTTTTTTCTTCACAGATGCTGCCAGACCTGCTGAGTTTTCCCAGCAACTTCTGTTTTTGTTCATGATTTACAGCAGCCACAGCTTTATACAGTTCGAATACTCAAGTAGCTCCAAGATTCCAGCACAAAGCAAGCTGCTTAATTGGTACCACGTTCAATATTCACTTCCTTTAACACTGACACTCAGTAACAACAGTCTATACCATCTACAAGATGCACGACAGAAATTCACCAAGGCTCCTTGGACTGCACTTTTCAAACCCACAACCATGACCACCCAGAAGAAGAACAGGAGCAGATAAATGGGAACACCAACACCTTCAGGTTGCCCTTGAATCCCTCCTGATTTGGAAATACGTCAACTGTTCTTCGTGTCACTTGGCCAAAATTTTGGCGTTCCGTCCCTGACAGCACCGTTGGTCCATGTACAGCACACAGACTGCAGAAAATCAAGAAGTCATCTCACCACCACTTTCTGCAGCACAATTAGGGATGAGGAATAAGTGTTGGCCACCTCTCTACTTCCTACACTCCAGTGAAAAAAGTCCCTCTAGCTCAAACCCTCCATTTCCAGCAATATCCTGTTAACTATCTTTTCTGAACCTCTCTCCAGCTGGATGACCCAATTCTGAACTCAAAGGTCTGAGCAGTGTAGCAAGTGTGCTAAATGCCTTCTTAACCAACCTGTCTACATGTGATGCAAACTTCAAAGAAGAACCCTTCAGTCTCTCTGTTCTACAACACTATCCATGGCCCTACTTTTAATTATACAAGTCCTGCCCTTGTTTATTTTACCAAAAATGCAATACCTCATATTTATCTAAATTAAACTCCATCTGCCACTCCTCATACCAGGCTGTAAGGAATTCAGGAAGGTGTTCACCAAGATCAGGCTGATTAGCAAAGTGAATCACATGGAATACAGGGCGAGTTACCCATTTTGATTCAAAATTGGCTCAAAGGTAGGAAACAAGGGTGGGGTGGTGGAGGGTTGCTTTTTAGACTTGAGGCCTGTGACCAGCAGTGTGCCATGAAGATTGTTGCAGGCTCCACTGTTGTTTTGTCTTTAATATAAATAACCTGGATACGAATGTAGGAGGTATGGTTAGTAAGTATGCAGATGACACCAAAATAGGTGGTGTAGTGGACAGCAAAGAAGGTTACCTCAGAGTACAACTGGACATTGGCCAGACTGGCGAATGGGCCAAGGAGTGGCAGATGGAATTTGGATAAAAGTAAGGTGTTGAATTTAGCAAAGCAAATCAGGGCAGGACTGATACACTTACTGGTAAGGTTCTGGGGAGGGCTGCCGAACAAAAAAGACCTGGAGTGCAGGTTCATAGATCCTTGAAAGTGAGGTCAAAGGTGGAGAGGGTAGTGAAGAAGGCATTTGGTACATTTGCATTTATTAGTCAGTGTGTTGAAAGTAGGAGTTGGAAGGTCATGTTGCAGCTGTACAGGACATTAATTAGGCCAATTTTGGAATACAACATTCAATTCTGGTCTCCCTGCTATCTGACAGATGTTGCGAAGCTTGAAAGGGTTCAGAAATGATTTTCAAGAATGCTGCCAGATTTGGAGGGTTTGATCTATGGTGAAAAGGCTGAAAAGGTTGAAAATGCTGGGCTGTTTTCCCAGGAGCACTGGAGGCTGAAGGGGTGACCTTACACAAGTTTATAAAATCTTGAGGGGCATAGATAAGGTGAATAGCCAAAGTCTTTTTCTCAGGGTGGAGGAGTCCAAAAATAGGGGTATGGGTTTAAGAGAGGGGAAAGATTTAAAAGGGATCTAAGGGTAACATTTTCCACACGGAGGGTGATGCATGTATGGACCAAGCTCCAGAGCAGGTGGCTAGTACAATTACAACATTTAAAAGGCATCTGGATGGGCAGATGAATAGACAGGGTTTAAGGGATATAGGCCAACTTCTGGCCAAAGTGTTTGCCCACTAAACACCTCAGACTGGCCCTGCCTTATTTCCCAACAGAAGGAAAAGATTTGCTCCTTCCCTTGTAGGTACATCCACATACTGAATAAGAAATCTCTTTCTTGTACATACTCAAATTCCTACCATCCAAGCCCTTAACACTATGACAGCCCAGTCTATGTTTGGAAAGTTAAAACCCCTAACTATTGCAACACTATTATTCTTACAAATTTGCTTCTCAATTTCCTACTGACTATTGAGGGGGCCTATAGTACAATCCTGGTACGATAATCATCCCTTTCTTTATTTCACACTTAGAGTTAGAGGTATACAGCACTTCACCAATACCAATCAAAATCCTATAAAAATTTAGGCCCATATCCCTCTAAACCATTCTATTCATATTCCCATCCAGATGGCTTTTAAATGTTGTAATTGGAACAATCTCCACCACTTCCTCTGGTAGCTTGTTCCGTAAATGCACTATCCCCAGTATGAAAAAGTTGCCCTCGGGTCCCTTTTATACCTTTCCCCTCTCACCTTAAACCCTCTAGTTTTGGATTCCCCTACCCTGGGGAAAAGACCGTGCCTATTCACACCATCCATACCCCTCATGATTTTATAAAGCTTTGTAAGGCCACTTCAGCCTCTGACGCTCCAGGGAAAATTCCACCCAAATAAACTTCAGTAGACATATTCACAAGAATATCCCAAGAACAGCCGTAACGTTATCCCAACCAAAAAAACTCCACTCCCCCTCCTCTTTTCTATCCTTCCTATAGCATCCATACGTAGAGCATTAAGCTGTCAGTCCTGTCCATGTCTGAGCCACATTTCTGTAAAAGCTGTGATATATTAGTCCCATGTTCCCAACCATGCCCTGAGTTCTTCTGCCTTACTTCTTGCATTGAAATAAACACAGTTTAATTTATCAGTCCTACCTCGTTCTCTGCCTTGCTCTTGCCTACCTTGAATGATTGAGAAAAGGACTAAAATCAACAGTATAACACTCAGACATATCTTTTTTCTCACTATCTCTTTTGGTCCCATCTCTGCCCGCCACCAGCACTAGTTTACTAGCACTAGAAATTTTCTCTTCAAATTCAGGTGCAACCCTGCCCTTCTTAGAGAGGTCACTTGTACCCCAGAAGAGATTCCAACGATCCAAAACTGTGAATCCTTGCCCCTGCACCAGCTCCGCAGTCATGCATTCATCTGCTCTAGCCTCCTATTCCTAGTCTCACTAGGATGTGGCACCAGGAGTAATCCAGTTATTACTACCCTTGAGGATCTACTTTTTAACCTCCTGCCTAATTTCCTTTATTCTCTCTCATCAGAATCTCATCCTTTTCACCAAAGTGTACAATGATATTCTGATGGTCACACTCTCCTTTGCGAATATTCCGCACCCTCTCCAAGGCATCCTTGAGCCCAGCATCAGGGAGGCCACACACCATTCAGATGTTGAGCTGTAGACCGCAGAAACAGCTGTCCATGCCCCATCACAATTGATCACTCGGAACCTGGCATACCCTTTGTTAGTCTCTGTAGCAAAACCCAGGCTGTCAGTACCATTTGGCACTTCACCATTATTATATATGAAAGAACTCCATGAAGGCCAGTATCCCATCACCAAGCCAGCCTTTATTTACAGGTGCATAGTACGTGACACTGAGCCAGCCAGCTAGGTCAGAGCCGGTTTCTAGAGTAAGCAAGTTCCCTCGCACTCCTATTTATATCCATCAGCCAGGACTCCCTGATTACACCAGGTTAACAACTGCAAACAGGTAACTCATATTCTACGAGAGACAAACAGGAGGCTGGAAGAACACAGGAAGCCAGGCAGCATCGGGAGGAAAGGAGCAGTCAACGTTTCGGATCTTCCTGAAGGGTAATACCCGAAACATTGACAGAGATAGTAAAAACTGCAGATGCTGGAGTCAGAGATAACACAGTATGGAGCTGGAGGACCATTAGAGGAGTAGGAAAGTTGACGTTTCGGGTTGGACCCTTCTTCAGGAAACTGCTCCTTTCCTCCAGATGGTGCCTGCCTTGCTGTGTTCTTCCAACCTCCTGTTTGTCTACCTTGGATTCCAGCATCTGCAATTTTTTTGTCTCATATTCTATGGGGTCCGCCTGGCTATCATCGTTCCAATCACTACAATAGATGGTACAAATATTTCTGCAAAGGACCCCTCAATTTCTTGCGGTAGCAATGCTGTACAGGTTGATTAGAAAATACAAAGAGCAATCCTTACTTCCGACTTCCCGACCAATGACAGTCACGCATGCGCGCCACAGCAGCTTGATCCCCGACCAAGATGGCCACCAAAAGCCCGTGCTTGGCGACAGAGGAACCCAAAAATATGGCACGGCTTCAGCCAGATTCGGAACAGATAGATTCTTTCTCGATTTTCAAAATCTTTTTAAGGTGTATCGGAGGTATCGCTATTCCCCGACGGTTCTTTTCCTTTCCCGCCGTTCGCCGTATCACCCCAGGAGAAACAGCCATCTCAAGACCCGCGTTGCGCATGGTCATCTGTTGACCCCGCCTCTCACTTAACTGATTGGCTGAAGGGCGAGGACGCCCACTTGTCCCACGAAACGGGCACTCTGGCCCCGCCTCCGTTTCCTGACTGGCCCGGAGCTGATATCAATTGCCCGGATAGTTACGGATTGGAACTAACGTAATGCTGAAGTGTTTCGAGCATGCGTGGTACGAATGATTGCTGTAGACGTTTTTGTTGATTAATTCTATGTATTGTGGCTCCTGGAGATCTGAAATAAAGACAGAGAATGCTGGAGAAGCTTAGCAGGTCTGGTAGTATCTGTAGAAAGCGAAGCTAAGTTAATATTTCAAGTCCAGTAGCACTTATTACGGGCTGGAAATTAATTTTTTTCAAGATGTCAACAAAGAGGGACAAACAGAACCATCGTGAGGATGCACAGCGAAAGGAACTGTTGTTGGCAGTTAGAAATGATAGAGAATTAAACTAGGCGTTAATGGTAGGTGTTAATTTTAGAAAATGAGTTAGTTCTGCTACTTGCAAACTTGTGCACCCAAGATACTGATAGAAGGTATGTACCCACACTGAAGGAGAGAATGCATGGTTTGAAGTTGTTGAACTCAACATTGAGTCCTAAAGGCTATAAAGTGCACAGGCAGAAAATGAGGTGCTGTTCCTCCAGCTTGCATTGGGCCTTAGGTGGACTACTGCAGCAGGCCTAAGACAGAAACCTAAGCTTGAAAGTTTGTTGCATCTGCAGGCTAGGTGAAGTGGAGGATGGCAGTTAGGACACTGATTAAGTGGCTCAGCTTTGTAAATACCCAATGTAGACCTCAAACCCCAAACGTGGGGCTTTGGATGTTGTGTTTTGTAAACAAGCAGGAGTCATCTATGTGTGGAAACATGTCCAGGTCAACAGCTGAGATCAGTGTGCAGGTGCCATCAGCTTGATGATTACGACACAGTGGTTAGGACTTAATGGCCCAGATTCCAAGTCACAATCTAATCTATAACGTATGTTTGTCCATCCTGGGCATGGAGAAACATGAGAGAGTGTTATGAATTTGACTCCTGCACTGACAGGAACAAATGTTGGAAAATATGGATTAGGAGAGGATTAACACATAGCGAACTGAAACAAAAAACTTTAAATCTTTAATCATCACTTAATTAATCTGGATCTGAATGTTATGCACCTTTGTTTGTAAGCACTGGGCTCTAAGTTTTTCCCATTAAGCGGGGAAAAGGATTCCCAATCTTCCTCTTGCCAACATCTTAAATTTTTCTGTAATTATGTTGCAATAAGCTAATGGGTACATCTTATCTGAATCAATCATTCACTGGCACACTTCTATCAAATCTCCCCTCAGTCTCCGTTGCTACAAGGAGGATAACCCCAGTTTCACTAATCTTACCTTGTCCTAAAATTTGTTATCCTTTAAAACATCCAGATAAATATCTTCTACACCCTTTCAAGGACCCCCGCATCCGTCATAATGTGCTGGAAACACTGGCTTGTGCAGACTTAGGTATCACGTGGTTCAGAGATTATCACATGCTGACAATTGTGTGGTGGCATCACAATTGCTCCTGAATATTTCTTCAACTTAGAGCTTTTTTTTTGACTCCTGCCCTAACGGTAATCAGTTGCAGACTCCAGCAGAGGATTCAAATATTGAAAGCTAAATTGCTTCAGATGTGAGTTTTTTTTTGTCAATTTACCTTCAGTTCAGACCTTTTGTCGCTAGATTCTATTATGAGAAATGTTCCAAGGCTCTAGGCTGGTGTAATTCCCTTGCTGTAGATCCATTGCTATGCTTCAAGTTTGCCCTCCCTGGTCACCTCTGTCTAACTTCCCCTGCCTCTAATCATGCATGTATTTTAGTTGTGTTTGTATTTCACTGTTACTTTTGCTAACCTTATCTAAATGAGCTTTCTGTTGCTACCCATCCCCTGAAAATGTTCTGCAGCATTTTTATTCCCTGTAATTCTTTCTGTACTTGGTGAAATGTTAATTTTGTTTATCTCTGCACAGTTACCAGCAGATACTGCCTATCTAAAGATACACAAGAGAGGATGATGTTTGACCTTCTTGTGTCACTGCAGTCCATGCAGTGAAGGTGCTGCCACACTGCTGTGGGGTAAAAAAATTACAGAAATTTTATTAAGGTGAAGGAGCAGTGATGTATGTCAAGGTCAACAACACTAATTTTTATTCTAGAGGGCGGTGACAATACTGATTGGTGTTTGGGGTGAAGATTTGCATTAGCACAGTCACCACTACGAAACATGGGTTTGTGGAGAAAGTGTTGCCAAGTGTACCCAATGAGTACAAGGTACTTGCTCCCTGTGTGGATGAGTAAAAGGGCTGCAGGGAGGGTGAGGCAACTGACCACCACACTGTGTCATGGGAGGCCACTTGAGGGGGAGCCAAAAGAAAAGTGGTAGTTGTATAATCAAGAGAGTAGATGGTATTCTTTGTAAGCAGGTTCGAAAGTCATGGTGTGTTACCTGTCTGGTGCCAGGGTAAAGGATATCTCTGACTGGCTTGAAAGGATATTGGAGAGGGGGAGGATTCAGTTATTGTAGTCCACGTCAGAACAAACAACATAGGCAAGACTAGGAAAGGGGATCTATTCGGGAATTATCGGGAATGAAGAATAAAATTAAAGAACAGGTCCTTGAGGGTTATAATCTCCAGTATGCTGCCTGAGCCATGTGGAAATTGGCGCAGGGGCACAAGAATGAGGGAAGTAAAAAAGTGGCTAAGGGAGTGGTGTGGGAGAAAGAGGTTACTTTTCATGGGGCACTGACATCAGTGTTGGAACAGGAAAGATCTTACCACTGGAACAGTCTCCACGTGAACCAAGCTGGGACCAGTGTTCTAGCACAAAGGGTAAATAGGCTGGTCAACAGGACTTTAAACTCAAAAGTGGGGGGTGAAGGGATGGGTAAAACTTCCCCCAGCAGGGAACAAAACAGCAGGTTAACATCTATAGGCGTAGGTTCCACTGTGTTGAAAAATGTGATAAAAATGACGGGAAAGGGGAATTCAGGAGAGGTTATTGAAGTCTCCAGCACAGACACAAAAGGACAGAGTGTTTGGAAAGGGTTAGGAATCAAACTTCAGGCACACTGGATAAACAAGTGACAATGAGAAGAGGGACGGTTAATACAGGACTGAAGGTGTTATATCTGAATGCTCACAGTATAAGAAAGAAGGTAAATGAGCTTGTGGCACAGATCAAAATTGGTAGATATGGCATGATGAGTATCATGGAGACATGGCTGGGAGGACCTGAATGTCCAAGGATATACATCTTATCAAAAAGACAGGCTTTGTGGTGGAGCCCACTAGGGAACAGGCAATACTAGATTTAGTGCTGTGCAATGAGGCAGACTTGATAGGGAGCTTAAAGAGAAGGAACCTTAAGAGGCAGTGATCATAATATGATTGAATTTACTCTGCAATTTGAGAGGGAGAAGATAGAATCAGAGGTAATGGTATTAAAGCTGAACAAAGGCAACTTCAGAGGTATGAGGGAGAGGCTGGGCAGCATTGACTGGGAGAGGAGCCTCGCAGGAAAGACAGTGGAACAGCAATGACAGGAGTTTCTCGGAGTAGTTCAGGAGACACAGCAAACATTCATCCCTAGGAAAAAGAAACTTTGTACAGGGACAGTGAGGCAACCATGGCTGATTAGTGAAGTCAGGAATAGCATAAAAGCAAAAGAGAAAGCATATAATGTGGCAAAGGGCAGCGGAAAACCAGAGGATTGGGAAGCCTACAAAGATCAGAAGAGGGCAACAAAAAAGAAATAAGGAGGTGGAAGATGAAATATAAGGCTAAGCTAGCCAATAATATACAGGAGGACTGTAAGAGTTTCTTTAGCTATATAAAGGGCAAAAGTGGACATTGAACTGCTGGAAAATGATGCTGGAGAGATAGTAGTGGGGGACAAGGAAATTGCTGAGGTTTTGAATAATTACTTTGCGTCAGTCATCACAGTGGAAGACACAAGTAATATCCCAAAAATTCGAGAGTCAGTGGCCAGAGCTGAGAATAGTGGCCATCACCAAGGAGAAGGTACTTGAAAAACAGAATGGCCTAAAGGTGGATAAACCACTAGGGCCAGATGGACTACACCCCAGAGTTCTTAAGGATGTAGCTGAAGAGATAGTAAAGGCGTTAGTGGTGATCTTTCAGGAATCACTAGAGTCAGGGAGGGTCCCAGAGGACTGGAAAATTATTAACATGCCACTCTTGTTTAAAAAGGGAGAAATGTAAAAGGCTGAAAATTACAGGTCGATTAGCCTAATGTCAGTTGTGGGTAAGATTTTAGAGCACATTGTGAAAGATGAGATTTCTGAATACTTGGAAGTGCGTGGTAAAATACGGCAAAGTTAGCAGGGCTTCATCAAGGGGAGGTCATGCCTGACAAATCTGTTAGAATTCTTTGAGGGAGTAACAAGCAGATTAGAACAAGGAGAGTCAATGGATGTCATCTACTTGGACATCAGGAAGGCCTTTGACAAGGTGCAGTACTGGTGACTGCTGAGTAAGATCAGGGCCCATGGTGTTAGATGCAAGGTACTAGCATGGATAGAAGATTGACTGGCAGAAAGCAGAGAGTGGGGATAAAAGGGTCTTTCTCAGGATGGCAGCCAGTGACAAGTGGTGTTCCACAAGGGTCAGTGTTGGGAACACAACTTTTTACTTTATACATTAATGATCTAGATGAAGGAACTGAGGGCATTCTGGCTAAGTTTGCAGATGATACAAAGAGGGACAGGTAGTATTGAGGATGCGGGGAGGTTGCAGAAAGATTTGGACAGGTTAGGAGAGTGGACAAAGATGTGGCAGATGAAGTACAATGTGGGAAAATGTGAGGTCATGCACTTAGGTGAGGAGAATAGAAGCATGGACTATTTCCTAAATGGGAACAAAATTCAAAAGTCTGAAGTACAGAGAAAGTTGGGAATTCTAGTCCAGGATTCTCTCAAGCTAAACTCGCAGGTTAAGTCAGTAGTTAGGAAGGCAAGTGCAAGTTTGCCATTTATTTTGAGAGGACTTGAATATAAAAGCAGGGGCATACTTCTGAGGCTCTCTAAGGCTCTGGTCAGGCCACATGTGGAGTTTTGTGTGCAATTTGGGGCCCCATATCTCAGGAAATATGTACTGGCCCTGGAACGGGTTCAGAGGAGGTTCACCAGAATGGTCCCAGGAATGAAAAGCTTAACATATGAGGAGCATTTGAGGACTCTCGGTCTATACTCGATGGTGTTTAGAAGGTTGAGGAGGGATCTAATTGAAACTTACAGAATACTGAATGGCCTCAACAGAATAGATGTTAGGATGATGTTTCCATTGGTAGGAGAGGCTTGGACCAAAGAGCACAGCCTTAGAGTAAAGAACAAAGAAAATTACAGCACAGGAACAGGCCATTTGGCCCTCCAAGCATGCGCCGATCAAGATCCTCTGTCGAAACCTGTCATCTGTTTTCTAAGCGTCTGTATCCCTTTGCTCCCTGCCCATCATGTACCTGTCCAGATACATCTTAAAAGACACTAACGTGTCTGTGTCTACCACCTCTACTGGCAACGCATTCCAGGCACCCACCACCTTGTGCATAAAGAACTTTCCATGCATATCTCCCATAAACTTTCCTCCTCTCACTTTGAACTCATGACCCCTAGTAATTGAGTCCCCCACTCTGGGGAACAAAGCTTCTTGCCATCCACCTTGTCTATACCCTTCATGATTTTGTAGACTCAACCAAATCTGCCCTGAATCTCTGTCTTTCTAATGAAAATAATCCTAATCTATTTAACCATTCTTCGTAGCTAGCGCCCTCCATACCAGGCAACATCCTGGTGAACCTCCTCTGCACCCTCTCCAAAGCATCCACATCCTTTTGGTAATGTGGCAACCAGAACTATACACAGTACTTTAAATGTGGCCGAACCAAAGTCCTATACAACTGCAACATGACCTGCCAACTCTTGTACTCAATACCCCATCTGATGAAGGAAAGCATGCCGTATGCCTTCTTGACCACCCTATTGACCTGCGTTGCCACCTTCCAGGAACAACGGACCTGAACACCCAGATCTCTCTGTTCATCAATTTTCCCTAGGACTTTTCCATTTTCTGTATAGTTCGCCCTTGAATTAGACCTTCCAAAATGCATCACCTCGCATTTGCCCAGATTGAACTCCATCTGCCATTTATCTGCCCACCTCTCCAGTCTATCTATATTCTGCTGTAATCTCTGACAGTCCCCTTCACTACCTGCCACTCCACCAATCTCCATGTCATCTGCAAACTTGCTAATCAGACCACCTGCACCTTCCTCCAGATCATTTACATATATCACAAACAACAGTGGTCCCAGCACAGATCCCTGCGGAACACCACAGGTCTCCAATTTGAGAAACCCCCTTCCAGTACTACTCTCTGACTCCTGTTGCCTAGCCAGTTTTTTTTAATCCATCTAGCTAGCACACCCTGGACCCCATGTGACTTCACTTTCTCCATCAGCCTGCCATGGGGAACCTGATCAAACGCCTTACTGAAGTCCATTTTTATATGATATCTACAGCCTTTCCCTCATCAATCAACTTTGTCACGTCCTCAAATAATTCTATTAAGTTGGTAAGACATGACCTTCCCTGCACAAAACCATGTTGTCTATCACTGAGAAGCCCATTTTCTTCCAAATGGGAATAGATCCTATCCCTCAGTTTCTTCTCCAGCAGCTTCCCTACCACTGACGCCAGGCTCTTCGGTCTAAAGGGAAGACCGTTTAGAACAGAGATAAGGAGAAACTTCTTCAGCCAAAGAGTGGTGAATCTATGGAATTCACTGCCACAGAAGGCTGTGGAGACCAGGTCATTGTGTATATTTAAGACATAGCTAGGTTCTTGATTGCCAAGGGGATCGAGGGTTACGGGGAGAAAGTGGGAGAATGAGGTTGAGAAACTTATCAGTCATGATTGAATGACAGAGCAGACTTGAATGGCTGATTGGTTTAATTTCTGGTCTTATGTCTTATGGTGCATGTCCAGGTCAACAACACTTTTAAAGAAATATAATGCCCCATTTCACAGGAAATTTTTACAAAACAGCGTTTGACATCAAGCCACATCAAGCTTTAAGGCAGAAGTCTAAATATTTGGTTAAAAAGATATTTTTCAATTAGTACCTTTAAAAGGAAAGTGAGATGGACTGGTTTAAGGATGGAATTCCAGAGCTTGGACCCAGTGAACTGAAAGAACAACCACCTATAGTGGACAGATTATGTTATGGAATGCCTAAGAAACTGGAATTCCGTGAGTGCAGAGATCTCAGTGGGTTGTAGGGCTGGAAGAGATGAGGAGGGATCACAGCCAAGGTGGAAAACCAGAGTGAAAATTTTAAATGTGTCCATGCTTTGCAAATGGGAGCCTTTATAGGTCATTGAGCACAGGCAATGATGGGAGCAGAGTTTTAAATGACTGGGAAGTTGAATGTTGGTGGCCAGCCAGGAATATGTTGAATTAAGTGTTGAGCTAACAAGGGAAGTGAAGAGTTTCAGCAGCAGATAAGTTTAGATGAATCAAAAACAAAGTTTCTAGAAAACCTCAGCAGGTCTGGCAGCATCTGTGAAGAAAAAAATAGAGTTAACATTTCGGGTCCGGTGACCCTTCCTGAGAACTGATAGCTTAGATGAGGTTGGAGTCAGGTGATGTCACTGAGGTGGAAATTGACATTGTGGTGATGATGGGGGCGTCACAGGGTGAAATATTTCACAATGCTGAGAACAGTCTAGTTCAGCCTCAGACATTTACAAGGGAGTGGGATGGAATTGGTGAATAGAAAGTAGAATTTATAGCTGAGACTGAGACAATCACTTTGATCCTCCCAATATTTAAAGGGGGGACATTACTGTTGATCTAGACAGGGATGTCGAACAAGTCAGGACTGTGTGCAAATTGGAGCTGATAATGTTCACATTCACCTGTCACCTTTATCTTTTTCGTTGGTGGAGGTTGACGATGTGGGAGATTCTTTTGAATTTATGGTCAAATTGTAGAAAGATAAAATTTGTCTCCTACACCCCTGCTTCTCCCAGTTCACTCCTTCACTCTGTCTCCCATCCCATAAAGGTCAGAGGCTTGTGTAGATCCAAACCAAGTGGCAGATTTTCTTTCCTAAAGAGCAAGAGTGACATAGTTTCTGACAATTCAGCAGCTTACACGGTGAATTTTTCCTCAAGCCAGTCCCACAAATAATCAGATTCATTCAGCTCCACTTCACAACCTGCCTTTTTATTTTGGTGGGTTCTTGCTCACTTTTTCTTTCTGTTTTGTCAATTTCACAGGATTTTTGAACATGGAAGAAAATAGCACTGTTCACCAACACAGTCACACTGAGGAGCAACTGTTGAAATGTGGTGTCAGTTACCAATCTGAGGTGGATATTCATCAATATACTCACACAAGGGAGAAGCTTTTAACTTGCTCTATCTGTGGGAAAGGATTCACTCAGTCATCCAGCCTGCTGACACACCAGCGGGTTCACACTGGAGAAAGACCATTTAAATGCACAGACTGTGAAAAATGTTACAAACGCTCTGGAGATCTGATGTTTCATCAACGGGTTCACACCAATGAGAGACCCTTCAGATGCTCTCACTGTGGGACTGGGTTCAGGCAATCATCCCAACTCACAGTGCATCAGCGAATTCACACTGGGGAGAGGCCATTCATCTGCTCCATGTGTGGGAAGGGGTTCACTCAGTTATCCCATGTGCTAAGACATGAGAGAGTTCACACTGGAGAGAGACCTTATAAATGCTCAGACTGCGGGAAATGCTATAAAAGCTCTGGGGAGCTGATGTCCCATCAACGTGTTCATACTGATGAGAGACCCTTCAGGTGCTCTCAGTGTGGGACTGGATTCTGGCTGTCATTTGACCTGACTAAACACCAGCGAATTCACACTGGAGAGAGACCGTTCGTCTGCTTTGAGTGCGGAAAGGGATTCAGTCAGTCATCTCAGCTCCTCACACACCAGCGAGTTCACACTAGGGAGAGACCATTTACTTGCTCTGAGTGTGGGAAGGGATTCACTCAATCATCTGACCTGCTGACTCACCAGCGAGTTCACACTGGAGAGAAACCGTTCAATTGCTCTGAATGTGGGAAGAGATTTACTACATCATCGCATCTGCTGAGCCACCAGCGAATTCACCAGAAGCTACAGTGATGGTCACTTCCTGGAATGAGCGGTGTTTGTTTGGATCTGTTTCTACTGATGTTAATCAACTCCAGTCCAGTTATAGGTGTTAGAATTCTGCCTAGAAGTCAAATAAAGTACTTTGATGTTAAGTATGGTTTGTTGAATCATTGTAAAAACTGTACCATAAATTAGTTCCTTTTTAAGGGGCTCTCCCTCTCCGTTTTTGCTCCAACTTCCCCTCCGACAACAAGCCAGTGGAACTCGTGGAGATTCTTTGTCACTAAGGTTGAGACAATACTGCCTTCCCAATCCTGGGAAGCAACTGCTATCTGCTTTTTCCCTTACTTCCAGTCTCCACTGGGTCAAACTGTCTCCAATGCTTTCCCTTGTCTGAGTCATGAATTCACTTCTGTCTGCTCTCTCCTGTGCCTGCCCTGACACCATCTTGATCTTGTTCTTGAAACCGCCTGCCCCCCCCCCCCCCCACCACCCACCCGACACACATACACACACAAACTCTCCATGTTAGGTGACATTAATTGTTCTGTCTCTTGAAGTACTGTCCCACTTTCCTTCAAATTTGCTGACATTACTGCTGTCCTCAAGAAAACAGTGCTTGTCTCCAAAGTCCTTGCAAGCCTCCTGTTCAATCTCTAACCTCCCTTCCCGATCCAAAGTCTAAGCATTTTGTCACTCCTCAAATCCATTCCCAACCTCCATTAAGCTGTCCACCCAGTCCCAACAGCAAACTCCTACTAAAGACCCAAATGACTTTGATGGTGAGGAAGGTGAACTATCCCTCCATGTCCTTCTCAGTTAACTTTCCAAATATTGACTGGAAACGCTATAGGTTGAGTACGTTCGATGGGTCAGATTTTGTCCAATGTGTGCAGGAGGGTTTCCTGACACAGTATGTAGATAGGCCAACAAGAGGTGAGGCCACTTTGGATTTGGTTCTGGGTAATGAACCAGGCCACTGTTAGATTTTGAGGTAGGTGTGCACTTCGGTGATAGAGACCACAATTTGGTTACATTTACTTTAGCAATGGAATGGGATAGGTGTATTGCACAGGCCAAGAATTATAGCTGGGGGAAAGGCAATTATGAAGCGATTAGGCAAGATTTAGGATGGAGAAAGAAACTGCAGGGGTTGGGCACAATTGAAATGTGGAGCTTGTTCAAGGAACAGCTAATGCATGTCCTTGATAAGTATGTACATGTCAGGTAGAGAGGAAGTGGTCAAGCGAATTAACCATGGTTTACTAAAGAAGTTGAAACTCTTGTCAAGAGGAAGAGCGAGGTTTATGTAAAGATGAGGCGTGAAGGCTCAATTAGGGCTCTTGAGAATTACAAGTTATTTAGGAAGGACCTAAAGAGAGAGCTAAGAGGAGCCAGGAGGGGACATGAGACGTCTTTGGCAGGTAGGATCAAGGAAAATGCTAGCTTTCTATAGGTATGTCAGGAACGAAAGAATGACTAAAGTAAGATTAGGGCCAGTCAAGGACAGTAGTGGGAAGTTGTGCGTGGAGTCCGAAGAGACAGGAGAAGCGCTAAATGAATATTTTTTTGTCAGTATTCACACAGGAAAAAGACAATGTTGTCGAGGAGAATACTGAGATACAGGCTACGAGACTAGACAGGATTGAAGTTCACAAGGAGGAGGTGTTAGCAATTCTGGAAGGTGTGAAAATAGATAAGTCCCCTGGGCTGGATGGGATGTATCTTAGGATTCACTGGGAAGCGAGGGAGGAGTTTGCAGAGCCTTCGGCTTTGTTCGTTATGTCGTCATTGTCTACAGGAATAGTTCCAGAAGACTGGAGGATAGCAAATGTTGTCCCCTGGTCCAAGAAGGGGAGGAGGGACAATCCTGGTAATTACAGAGCAGTGATCCTTACTTTGGTTGTGGGTAAGGTGTTAGAAAGGATTATAAGAGATAGGATTTAAAGGAATAATTTGATTAGGCATAGTCAACACGGTTTTGTGAAGAGTCGGTCGTGCCTCACAAACCTTACTGAGTTCTTTGAGAAGGTGACTAAACAGGTGGATGAGGGTAAAGCGGTTGATGTGGTGTATATGGATTTGGGTAAAGTGTTTGATAAGTTTCCGCACGGTAGGCTATTGCAGAAAATACAGAATCATGGGATTGAGGATGATCCAGCGGTTTGGATCAAAAATTGGCTAGTTGGACGAAGACAGAGGGTGGTGGTTGATATGAAATGTTCATCCTGGAGTTCAGTTATGAGTGTTGTACCACAAGGATCTGTTTTGGGCCCACTGCTGTTTGTCATTTTTATAAATGACCTGGATGAGGATGTAGAAGGATGGGTTAGTAAATTTGCAGATGGCACTAAAGTCGGTGGAGTTGTGGATAGTGCGGAAGGATGTTGCAGGTTACAGAGGGACATAGATAAGCTGCAGAGCTGGGCTCAGAGGTGGCAAATGGAGTTTAATGCAGAAAAGTGTGAGGTGATTCACTTTGGAAGGAGTAACAGGGATACAGAATCCTAGGCTAATGGTAAGATTGTTGGTAGTGTGGATGAGCAGAGAGATCTCGGTGCCCAAGTACATAGAGATCCATGAAAGCTGCCACACAGGTTGCTAGGGTTGTTAAGAAGGCATACTGTGTGTTAGGTTTTATTGGTAGAGGGATTAAGTTTTGGAGTCATGAGGTCATGTTGCAGCTGTACAAATCTCTGCTGCAGCCACACTTGGAGTATTGCATACAGTTCTGGTTGCTGCTTTACAGGAAGGATGTGGAAGCATTGGAAAGGGTGCAGAGGAGATTTACCAGGATGTTGCCTGGTATGGAGGGAAGGTTTTATGAGGAAAGGCTGAGGGACTTGAGGCTGTTTTTGTTGGAGAGAAGAAGGTTAAGAGGTGACTTAATGGAGACATACAAGATGAACAGAGGATTAGATAGGGTGGACAGTGAGAAGCTTTTTCCTCGGATGGAGATGGCTAGCATGAGGGGACATAGCTTTAAATTGAGGGGTGATAAATATAGGACAGATGTCAGAGGTAGATTCTTTACTCAGAAAGTAGCAAGGATGTGGAGTGCCCTGTCTGCAACAGTAGTAGACTTGCCAAGTTTAAGGGCATTTAAATGGTCATTGGATAAACATACGGATGATAATGGAATAGTGTAGGTTAGATGGGCTTCAGTTTGGTTTCACAGGTTGGCGCAACATCAAGGGCTGAAGGGCATGTATTGCGCTGTAGTGTTCTATGTTCTATATTCTACGTTCAGTCTGTATGTGGTTTTTGACACAGTTTACCACACCATCCTTCTGCAACTCCTGTTGTCCAGCAGGGTTCAGCAGCACTCTCTGGTTCCTTGCTTACAGATTAAATTGCAATCAGACTGTCATCCCCAATGAGTTCTCTTCCTGTTTCTGCACAATTACCTCATGTGTCTATGAGGGTGTGACATTGGTCCCCTCTTGTCACCATGCTCATTGGGAAAGGCTTTGAAGAGGTGTAGCAACTCAAGACTGGGCATCCACCAAGCACTGTGAGCCATCAACAGCAGCAGAATCGTATTCCAACACATTTTGCAACCTCATGGCCTGCCACATTCCCACTCAACTATTGCCATCATGCCAATACATCAACTCTGGTTCAATGGAGAGTGCATGCCAGCAGCAGCACCAGGCATACCTAAAAGTAAGGTGTAAGCCTGGTGAAGCTACCAAACAGGACCACTTGAATGCCGCATAGCATAAGCACCAAGAGCTAAGAGCTTAGATAGAGCTAATTGATCCCACAACCGATGGATGTATGAGCTCTGTATCATGAATGATGGTGGACAATTAAGCAACTCACTCGAGAAAGAGGCTCCACAAATATCACCATCTTCAATGATGGGAGAGCCTAGTATGTCAGTGCAATCTTTAGCCAGAAGTGCTAAATGAAGATCCATCTTTGCCTCCTCCAGTGGTCCCCAGAATCACAGATGTCAGTCTTCTGCCAATTCAATTCACTTCACATAGGATCAAGAAGTAGTTGGAGGTACTGGATACTGCAAAGGGAATGAGCCTCAACAACATTCTGATAATAGTGCCGAAAGTTGTACTCTAGAACTTGTCACTTGCATAGCCAAGCTCTTCCAGTACAGTTACAACACTGGCATCTACCCGACAATGTGAAAAGTGACTCAGTGTTCTGTACATAAAAGGCAGAACAAATCCAACCCAGACAATTACCACCTCATCAATTTACTCTCAATCATCGGTAACATGATGGAAGGTCTCATCAACAGTGCTATCAAGCATCACCTATTAAACTATAACCTGCTCAGTGATGCCCAGTTTACATTCCTCCATTGCCATTCATCTCCTGACCTCATTGCAGCCTTCTTAAAATACAAACAAAAGAATTGAATTCCAGAGGTAAGTTAAGAGTGATAGCCCTCAACATCAAGGCTGCATTTGACCAAGTGTGGCATCAAGGAGTCCTAGCAAAAGTGGAATCAAAGGGGCAATCTCTCTACAGGTGACACCTGGCACATAGGAAGATTACTGTGTTTGTTGGAGGTCAGACATCTCGGGTCTAGAACATCTCTGCAACAATTCCTCAAGGTAGTGAACTAGGTCCAGCCATCTTCAGCTGCTTCATCAATGCCTCCCCTCCATAATGTCAAAAGTGCATATGTTCACCAATGATGGCATAATGTTCAGCACCAATTATGATTCCTCTGATACTGAAGTCGTCCATGTTCAAATGCAACAAGTCCTGGACAATATCCAGGCTTGAGCTGAAAAGTGGCAAGTAACATTCATGCCACAAAAGTGCATGTCAATGACCATTTTCAATAAGAGACGATCTAACCACAGCTCTTTGATATTCAATTGTGTTACCATCACTGAATCCCCTACTATTGACATTCTGGGAGTTATCATTGGTAAGAAACTCAACCGGACAAGTCATATAAATAGAATATCTACAACAGCAGGTCATAGGCTAGGAATACTGCAGTGAAAAACTCATCTCCTGGGCCCCTAAACACTGTCCACTATCTACAAGGCACAAGTCAGGACTGTGATGGAATACTCTCCACTTTCCTGGATGAGTGCAGCTCAAAGAACACTCAAGAAGCTTGACACCATGCAGGACAAAGCAGCCTGTTTAACTGACATCACATCCATAAGCATTCTTTCCCTCCACCACCAATGTTAGTAGCAGTAATACATTCTATCTGCCAGATAGACAACAGAAATCCAAAGGTCCTTAGGCAGCTCCTCCCAAGCCCACAATCACTTTGATCTTGAAGGACAAATGCAACAGATACATGGAAACATCACCAGCTGCACGTTCCCCTCCAAGCTGGAAATATATCACTGTTCCTTCACTGTCAGTGAGTCAAGATCCCTCCCTAAGGGCATGGGTGAGTCTATGTTGACATGGATGTGAACTACAGTGGTTCAAGAAGGCAGCTCACCAGCTCCTTCTCAAGGGCAACTGGGGATGCGCAAAAAATGCTGACCAGCCAGCAATGCCCACAGGCTACAAGAGAATTAATAAATCAGGACTAATCTGAGATTCTAACACAGCACTGCTCATATTTCTTGGCGAAATGCATTTCCAAAGTAAGAATTACATCCCAGATTAACAAACCAACTATAATGTCACTAGGAATGGTATAATCCACCAGTTCAATGATGAGCAAACTTTCTTGGTTTATTTCAATGGGCCCCTTGTAAAAGTGGTGAATTTCACTAGAAAGCAAAGCAAATTTTTGTTCAGCTGCTTGAAGAAGGCTGGAACAGTTGTTTTGTTGTGAGTTATGTGATAAGCAGCAATTCACTAAAGATGGCACTCTTAACTTGACAAGTGGATTACAGTTTAAATGCTGCCATCATAGAATCATAAAGGTCTGCAGCATGGGCCCTTTGGCCCATCAAGCTTGCACAGGTCAAAAACAGCCACATAACAATTCTCATCCCATTTCTCAGCACTTGGCCCATAACCTTGGATGCCTTTCAAGTGCACATATAAATACATCTTAAATGTTATGAGTGTTTCTGCCTCACCACTCTCATAGAACATGGAACAATACAGCGTCGAAGAGGCCCTTCGGCCCTCGATGTTGCGCTGACCTGTGAACTAATCTAAGCCCCTCCCCTACACTATCCCATCATTATCCATATGCTTATCCAAGGGCTGTTTAAATGCCCCTAATGTGGCCGAGTTAATTACATTGGCAGGCAGGGCGTTCCACACCCTTACCACTCTTGAGTAAAGAACCTGCCTCTGACATCTGTCTGAAATCTATCACCCCTCAATTTGTAGCTATGCCCCCTTGTACAAGCTGAAGTCATCAACCTTGGAAAAAGACTCTCACTGTCCACCCTATCTAATCTTCTGACCATAGGCAGAGGGGCTCCATGGAAGACAACCCCAGTCCATAAAATCTGTCTTTATAACCAAAACTCTCCAGTCCAGGTAATATCCTGATAAATCTCCTTTCTGCCCTCTCCAGCACAATCACATCTCTCCTATAATGTGGATTCCAGAACTGCACACAATACCTTAGCTGTGCCCTAACTGATGTTTTATACAATTCCAGCATCACCTTCCTGTTCTTAAACTCTACTCTCATATGCCTTCTTAACCACTTTAGCCACGTACCAGCGTACATGCACACTGAAGTCCTTCTGGTCTTCGGTGCTTTCCAGAGTTCTACACTTCATTATGTATCCTCTTGTCTTGTTTATCCTGCCTAAGTACATCCCTTCACATCTTTCTGTATTGAATTCCACTTTTCGCAGAAGTCCTCATCTCCTGACTGGAAGTAGCCTGCACATTGTAGCTTCACTTCCCCTAGATAATCTGTAGGGAGGTCCTTCAAGCAGTAGTGCTGTCCCATTCCAGAGATTCAGCTCTCACTGGAAGCCAGCATCATTCAGTTAGGCAGCATTCTGGATTGCTCCCTTCAACCCACACAGCTGATGGTTTCCACTCACCTCATTTGCCTTCCACGGTTCAAGTTTTTTTCTTGGCTATGTTACAATTTATCTGTCCCGCCATGGGCTGGGATGCTGCGCGGTTCTGACAAGTCACAAGGGGCTCAGAATGCTAACTTTGTTTCTTTACTCCACAGGTGCTGCCAGACCTGCTGATGTCTCCAGCATTTTATATTTAAAACTGAAAAAAAACTGTAGATGCTATAAATCAGGACAAAAACAAAGTTGCTGGAGAAGCTCAGTAGGTTCGGCAGCATCTGTGAAGGAAAAAACAGAGTTAACATTTCAGGTTTGGTGACCCTTCCTCAGAACTGATGGTGGCAGGGAAAACGTCAGTTATATGCAGAAAATTGGGAGGTGGGTGGGGTAGGGAATAAACTATAGGGTAGAGCACAAAGGGAGAGAAAGACAGTTGGAAAAACAGAGGAGTTGTTAATGATCAGGCTTGGAGGGTGAATAGTTGTTAATGGGGACTGTTAGTGACTAACAACGGGGGGTGTATAATGGCAGGCTATGTGGTAACAAGGCCTGGTGGGTTGGTTAGCGGGCTGGGACATGGGAGAGTTTAGGTTTTAAATTATTGAACTCAGTATTGAGTCCACAGTGCTGTATGGTCCCCAGGCGGAAAATGAAGTGTTAGTCTTCCAGCTTGCATTGGATTTCGCTGGAACACTGCAGAAAACCAGAAACAAAGATGTTGGCCTGGGAGCTGTGTGGTGTGTTGAAGTGGCAGACAACAGGCAGTTCAGGGTCTTTTTAGCGAGCAGAACGGAGATGTTCTGCGAAGCGGTCACCAAGTCTACACTTCGTTTCCCCAATGCAGAGGAGTCCACATTGTGAGGAGCAAATGCAGTAGACTAGATTCTGGGAAGTGCAGGTGAAGTGTTGCTTCACGTGGAAGGTATGTTTAGGCCCTTGGATACTGGGGAGGGAGAAGGTAAATGGGCTGGTTACAGAGGAAGATGCTGTAGGGCTGTGGGGAGGTGTTTGGGGTGAAGGAAGTGTGGACCAAGGTGTCCTGGAGGGAACAGTCCCTATGGAAGGCGGACAAGGGAGGGAAATATGTGTCTGGTGGTGGCATCTCACTGGAGGTGGCAGAAATGGTGATGATGATGCCATATTTTTATATCAGGTTTCATTTACTCGGATGCTGCTGTCTGGACATATTTTCAATTTCAGAATAATTCTCAATCTATCTCTGCAGGAGATGACTCATTCCAACAGTGGCTATCACCAGAGTTCAATAATTTTAGGGCCTAAACTCTCCCATGTCCCAGCCGCCAGGAGTTGTTCAAAAACAAACAGAGAATGCTGGAGAAACTCAGCAGTTGTGAAAGTACCTGTGCCGTAAGAGAGAGAGAGGGTTTATTTCAAAGTTTTCAGAATTTGAGAATGAATTACACACAAGCAGGGTGCAAAGTGGCTATGCCAAATTTACAAAAGCAAATCCGAGCCAGGTAGGAGTCGAACCTACAATCTTCTGATCCGTAGTCAGACGCGTTATCCATTGCGCCACTGGCCCTCCCGACAACTGGCGTTGTAATGAGTCATCTCCTACAGAGATAGGTTGAAAATTATTCTGAAACAGAAAATATTTTTTGTCATCACTGAAATAAAAACAAATTACTGTAGATACTGGAGACGTGATATAAAAACAGAAAGTGCTGGAGAAAGTCTTGTTTTTTCGGAATTGAAGGGGTCTATAAAGAGATTTTTAAAATACTCTGCCTTTGAGGCAATTAAACGAGCGAAATGTGTTTGAAACGAACAGGACTGGGGAAATTCGTATTCTTGGGAATCAAGCACACAGCAGCTCCTTCCCAACGGCATCGATTTGCAAGTGAATCCACAGAGCGTGGGCTCAGAGTGACTTCGGAGGAAGGGGCTCGGAACGCTAACTTTGTTTCTTTACTCCACAGGTGCTCAGGAGGGATTATGGGCTGTTTAGAAGTGGTTGTACGGTACCAGAAAATTGACTGAGTGAGAAAGGGAAGACACTTTCACGGGCACGATGTGCGATAAAGGAAGGGCACACACCATGAGAAAGCTGTTCTTGAAAACCAGGATAAAATGTGAGGCTGGATGAACACAGCAGGCCAAGCAGCATCTCAGGAGCACAAAAGCTGACGTTTCGGGCCTAGACCCTTCATCAGAGAGGGGGATGGGGAGAGGGAACTGGAATAAATAGGGAGAGAGGGGGAGGCGGACCGAAGATGGAGAGTAAAGAAGATAGGTGGAGAGAGTATAGGTGGGGAGGTAGGGAGGGGATAGGTCAGTCCAGGGAAGACGGACAGGTCAAGGAGGTGGGATGAGGTTAGTAGGTAGATGGGGGTGCGGCTTGGGGTGGGAGGAAGGGATGGGTGAGAGGTAGAACCGGTTAGGGAGGCAGAGACAGGTTGGACTGGTTTTGGGATGCAGTGGGGGCGGGGGGGGGGAGATCTGGGCTGGTTGTGAGTTGCAGTGGGGGGAGGGGACGAACTGGGCTGGTTTAGGGATGCAGTAGGGGAAGGGGAGATTTTGAAACTGGTGAAGTCCACATTGATACCATATGGCTGCAGGGTTCCCAGGCGGAATATGAGTTGCTGTTCCTGCAAACTTCGGGTGGCATCATTGTGGCAGTGCAGGAGGCCCATGATGGACATGTCATCTAGAGAATGGGAGGGGGAGTGGAAATGGTTTGCGACTGGGAGGTGCAGTTGTTTGTTGCGAACTGAGCGGAGGTGTTCTGCAAAGCGGTCTCCAAGCCTCCGCTTGGTTTCCCCAATGTAGGGGAAGACACACCGGGTACAGTGGATGCAGTATACCACATCTGCAGTTCCCATTATCTCTTGAAAACCAGTGCCGTTTGTCCCTCCTCAAACCGGTAGGGCAGGTTTCTGGTACATGCTTTTGGACAGAAGCAGACGGTGGGGAGCTGAAGGCACACAGCAGGCTAGGCAGCATCAGACCAACAGGAAAGTTGACGTTTCGGGTCGGGACTGCTGTATTCCTCCTGCTCCACACTGTCTTACCTCTGACTACAGCATCTGCAGTTCTTACTATTTCTGAGCAGACGGTGAAGATGCGCTCAGTTATACAAACAGCACCTCCTGCAGGCACAAGCTAAGCAGTGTCAATAGGACTCATGAAAAGCAGCGGTCTGCTTCCCCCAATGGTTGGCTTAATCGGACCTGAAATTGAAAACCTGACTGATTTAAATATTCCTGCTCCATCGTGTTGTCCTATTTATGAAGCCGTTAGCTTTTGCGCGTTTCTGCACGGAATTATCTGAGGAAAAAGAAACATAAAAAAGCTAGTTGACAGATGCAGACCTTTAGTTGAATAATATGTTCTTTTCTCTTTCTTCGTCATTCAATTCTTGAAGGAATCAAAAGGATTGTGATGATTCCTCACTATAAACTAGCTCCTTCTAACAAACAATCAGCACGTAATC
This sequence comes from Stegostoma tigrinum, assembly GCF_030684315.1. Lineage (NCBI taxonomy): Eukaryota > Metazoa > Chordata > Chondrichthyes > Orectolobiformes > Stegostomatidae > Stegostoma > Stegostoma tigrinum. The sequence goes on along the minus strand of NC_081395.1, from coordinate 16,192,583 downwards.
ACACCCAGAGTGAAGATACAGGATCTGGATGTTAGTGACATATAGGAAAAGTGAGAATTCAAACAGTGAATATAAAGGCAGCATCGGAACACAAGGACAAGGTAGGGGTTCATGCCCGAGAAAGAGGTTTATGGACTGACACAAAGTCAAATACACAAATAGAATGAAGTAGAAGCTCAAAATGCTACATCGATGATGTAATACAGTGACCATTACAGAGATAGTAAGAGACATGGCCAGAAGCTAGTCACATCTGGAACGGGATTAACACCCAATTAATACTGTAATGAATTTACAAAGGACGGAGCACCTGTGAAAGGACGAATGCCACCTTTTTTGGAGCATTAGTAAGAAAGGGTTATAGATAACTGGAAACATTCTGTGGACATTCCATTGCTGGATTGATGAAACAGGAGTTTTTAATATGTATTTGTTACTTTGCAAGACTCGCCTGAGTCAAGTAATGAAATGGCACAATATACTCATTTAAAGGTTAGGCACTTCACAATAAAATTTTAATGAGAGTCCTACATTTTCTTAAATTTGGACAAGCATCAGAGACCAGCCATTTCCAGAAAATGCATCCTTTATTTATTTATCTCTGATCTACAACAAAGATCTCTGGCAGCTCTCCTCACTTATGAGACTCACCTGTTACTTCACTGATCCTATTCCCACCAAGCTTATTCACACTGATACACCAGAAAATATAATTCTACAGCAAAAATAGGACACTTTGCCCCTCAAACCTGCTCTGCCATCTCTAATATCGTGGCTGATCTGATTGTGATCTCAGCTTTACTTCCTGTGTGACCAAATTCCACCCCAATTGCATTTACAATATTACTGATGACACACTGTTCAGGTCGTATCTCAAACAATGACTAGACAGAATACAGGAAAGAGATTGAGTGCTTAGTGGCACTGAGTGAAGACAATTTATCCAACAACATTAGAAAAAGGAAAGAACTGGTTATTTACTTTGGGAAGTGGAGTGGAGCATATGCCCTGTGTGCATCAGTGGTACTGATATGAACGTGGTTGAGAGTACCAAGATCCAGGGAGCAATGATCTCCAACAATCTGTTGTGGTCCACCTGTGTCAACATAACAATCATGAAATCACAACAACATCTCTACTCCTCTGGAGGCTAAGGAAAATCAGTATGTCCACAAGGACTCTTATGAATTTCTATAGATGCACCATAGAAAACATCCTATTTGTATGCATCACAGCTTGGTATGGCAATTGTTCTTCCCAAGATTGCAAGAAACAACAAAGTCATGAACACAGCCCAGTCCATCACACAAACCAACCTTCCATTCATAGGTGGAGTCAATACTTTTTGCTGTCTCAGGAAACCGATCAACATAATCAAAGACCCCTCCCACCCCAGTCATACTGTCTTCCACCAACTTCCTTCAGGCAGAAAATATAAGAGTTTGAATACACTTTCAGATTCAAGCCTTTTCCCTACTGTTATCAGACTTTCGAATGGACCTCTCAAATGTTAATTCTGATCTCTCTCTACAACTTCTCTGTGGCTGGAGCATTGTATTCTGTTTTCTGTTTTGCTACCCTAATTTGCTTTGTATGGTACAATCTGCCTTTTTAGCATACAAAACAACACTTTTCACTGTATCTCGGTACATGTGGCAATAAATCAATCAATGAATGTCTGCTCCCTATAAATCTTTCATTACCTAGTCAATCATAGATCTATCTAGTCCTGTATTGAATATTTTAAATGACCCTGCCTTTTTTCACGTTTTAGGAAATGGAGCTCCACAGGCTCATGTTTCTCTGAAGGGAAAAAAACCTCTCCTCTCCATCTTAAATAGGAGACACCTTAGATTTACGCTATCTCCTAGTCCTGTTGTTTCTGATAAGAGAAAACATCATTTCAGCATCCACATTGCCAGGTCCCTCAGTTTCTTATGTCTAATTAAGATCACCTTTCCCTCCTCAAAATCCACAGCACCAGGGACCCGGGTTTGATTCCAGTCTTGGGTGACAGTCTCCATAGAGTTTGCACATTGTCCTTGTGTCTGAATGAGTTTTCTCCACGCCTCCCACAGTCCAAAGATATACAGATTAGATGGATTGTCTATGCTAAATTGCCCATAGTGTCTAGCGTGAGAAATGCAGAGATATGGTAGGGGGTGGATCGCCCTTTGGCGGCTCAATGAATCCAATGGGACAAATGGTCTGCTTCCACACTGTTGGGATTCTTTAACCTGGCCCTCATTCGCTCATAAAATAACCTCTTCATTCCAACAGTCAGTTGTGTGAGCCTACTCTGAGTTGTTTCTTATGCATTTATGTAAACAAACCAAAACTGTACAGAGGTCCAGAGCAGGTCTTACCAATGCCCATGTAACTGTAGCAAAAGATTGCCTACCATTTCCCTGGAGATAAACTACTTCATTGGCCTCTCTATCCAATTGCTGTACCTGCATGCCAATTTTCTATGATAATTAAGTATGGTTCTTTTCTTCCTGCCAAATTGGATACGGTCATATTTTCATAAGTTGTATATGTGCCACTTTTTATTGCACACTCCAGCCTATCGGAACTTCATTAATCTCTTCACAACTTACTTTCCTACCCATATTTGTACAACTAACAAGCAATCCATTGATCCCTTCATCTACATCATTGGTACAGAGAAGGTTGAAGCCCCAGCAATGACACTCGAACAGCTACAACCTGAAAATGACTATTTGGCCCTTTGCTCTGTTTCTGTTATTCAAATGCTTTTTTAAAAAAAATCAATTCTAATGAGTCAACAGTACATTGCAAACTGCAAACAGTAAACATTTGAATATTTACTAATGGGATCTTCTTCTGTTCAATTGAGGTGTTAGATAACAGACTTCTTACTGTGAATGTTGAAGAATACAGTTATTGTGTTTTCTTGTTGACTCTGAATATTGAATCTGTACTTTCACATAGCAGATAAATTAAGCTCAAAACAATAGATTGCAATCCAGTGGCTTTATTAACAGCACTTTAGGAATACAGGCAGAGGGCAGTTACCCCATTTGTAAAACAAGGATAATATAGCCTATTCAGAGTTCTTAGCATTGCAATAATAGACAGTGGGGTGGGGGGGGGGGTAGTTAATCAGTTTGGAGCACAGATGAAGCCCAGTTGACAGATTTTTGTTGGAAGGATGTTCAAGTTGTGAATGATTTCATCATCTTTTGTAGCTACTCTTATGGCTATGGAGTCCAATGTGGATTCAGAGTTGAAATTTACAGAACTGATAGTACACATTGTTGTAGCTGGTACTGAGGAATCTCTGCAGTGTTGTGTGATTTGTACCAACTGCCCTGATATTTTGATTTTACTGACACTGTTAGCCATTGAAGGACTTCTTGGGAGTTCTGTAATCAGCCACATCGGTGACAATGTCTGGTTACTCAAATTGAATCACTTGGAGAGTAGCCTCCATGCTTTTGAATCCAGCACAATAGAAGGCCTCAGTGTTCGAGATTTTGTCCTGCCATCAAATTCTCATGATGGTCCTCAACCATCTTTAGTGGAAGTGTTCCAGAGCTTTGATAGGGTCTCTTAGCAGACCCGAAACTCTGCTCCAGAGAGCAGGGTGGATGGTGGGTGAGGGGGAATGAACAATGGTCTGGTTTTAGCATCCAGCTTAATTTCATAAAGCTTTCAGGCACAAGCAGAAATAATACTGCTTGCATTTAATTAGATAGGATATACAGCACAGAAACTGATTTGACCTAATCAGTTCATGCTGGTGTTTAAGGTCCATTTGATTCTCCTTCTATTTTTCCCTCAACTAAATCCACAACTGTAACACTATTCTCTTTCCTCTTCTTGTGTTCTGGCATCTTCCCCTTAAACACATCAATACTATTTACTCTAAAAACTCGCTGTTGATTTAGTCACATAGCGTCAGCATGGCTTCATGAAAACAGAAGTCATGCCTGCTTCGCAAGGAATTCTCAACCAGAGTAGATAGAGGTGAACCAGTACATGCATTGTATTTGGACTTCCAGAAGGCATTCGGCAGATAACACAAAGGGTTAAGTCATAAGAGCCATGGTGTTATATGCAGTACACTGGTATGGGCAAAGAATTGGCTAATAGGCAAGAAACTAACTGTAAACCCTGTAACCAATAGGTTTCCACAGGGATCAGTGCTGGGCCCACTAGTGTTTTGCACATAAATTTATGATTTGGAGGAAAGAACTGAATGTCCTGCAGTCAAATTTGCAGATGACAGAAAAATAGGCAGAAAGGCAAAATTGTTAGAAGGACAACAGACAACTAGACTATTATTCCAGAGACTCAGATAATGCTCTGGGGATATGGGTTCATATCCCACCTTTGCAGATAGTGGAGCTTGAATTCAATAACAAAGAGGTGGGGTCCTACAAAATGAACATAGGGAGTTAGGTAAGAAGCAGGACCTCAAGGGTAGTGATCTCCAGAGTACTCCCAGTGCCATGTGCCACTGAGGACAGAAATAGAAAGATAGGCCAGATGAATGCTTAACTGAGTAGCTGGGTGGGGGGTAGGGGGATTTTGGATCATTGGGATCTCTTCTGGGGTAGAGGTACAAATGGAATGGAGGGGGGTCTGATGTCCTCACAGGGTGATTTGCTAGTGTTCCCCTGGAGGGTTTACACTAGTTTGTCAGAGGGGTGAGACCGAATAAGAGAGGGGCCATCAAGAAGTCAGGGGAAACTACATTAGCTACTGACAGCAAGTTTACTATTCAGCCAGGGTCACCGCAAAGGGTGGTAAAAGACATTGGGTTTAAAAAGCATTATTTCAATGCACAAGGCCTGACTGGTAAAGCAGCTAAGCTCAGAGTATGGATTGGCTCTGGGGACTGGGATATTATAGCCACAACAGAAACACGGCTGAGAGAAGGGCAGTACTGGCAGCTCAAATGTTCCAGGATACAGAAGCTCCAGGCATGACAGTAATACAAGTAAGCATGGAGGAGTTACCCTTTCAGAAAGGGAGGGCATAACAACAGTGCTTAGAGAGGATATTCTTAAGGGGGTCATCAAATGAGGCCATATGGTTAGAACTTAGAAACAAGGGGATGGTCACTTTCTTGGGACTGTATTAAAGATTTCCAAATAGCTAGCAGATGTGTACAGAGATTGCAGATACCAGTAGGAATAATAGCATAGTATTGGTTGGAGATTTTAATTTCCCCTTGTATTGACTGGGCCACTCAGTGTAAAAGGCCAGGATGGGGTGGAATTTGTCAAGTGTCCAAGAGATTTTCCTACATCAACATGTAGAGGGCCCATCTCAGGAGGGTGCAATGCTGGACCTTCTCTTAGGAAATGATGTTGGACAAGTGATTGAAACGTCAGAGAGCACTTTGGGTGCAGTGACCATAACTCTTAGATTTAACATGGTTACAGAAAAAGATAGGACAGGTCCACAAGTTAAGGTGCTAGACTGAAGATTTGCCAATTTTGGGGCCATTGGGCAGGAGCTAGCAGAGGTTGATTGGGCGAGTCTGTTTGAAGGAAAAGTAATGACTGGCGAACAGGAGGCTTTTAGAAGTGTGATATCAAGAGTCCAAGGATAGCATGTTCCTGTTGGGTGAAGGGAAAAGCTGGTAGGTTTAGGGATCCCTGGCTGATGAGGAATATTGAGACTCTGGCCAGGAAAAAGGCAGTGGCATACATTTGGTTTAAGCTATCAGGGTCAAGTGAATAATAAAGTGTGGAGCTGGATGAACACAGCAGGCCAAGCAGCATCTCAGGAGCACAAAAGCTGACGTTTCGGGCCTAGACCCTTCATCAGAGAGCTCTCTGATGAAGGGTCTAGGCCCGAAACATCAGCTTTTGTGCTCCTGAGATGCTGCTTGGCCTGCTGTGTTCATCCAGCTCCACACTTTGTTATCTTGGATTCTCCAGCATCCGCAGTTCCCATTATCTCAGGCTCAAGTGAATGTCTAGATGACTACAAAAAGTTTCTGGATGTGAGTTTGCTCGCTGAGCTGGAAGGTTAGTTTTCAGACGTTTCGTCACCATTCCGGGTAACATCATGTGAGCCTCCGATGAAGCGCTGGTGTTATGTCCCGCTTTCTAGTTATCTGTTTAGGTTTCCTTGGGTTGGTGATGTCATTTCCTGCTCTTTTTCTCCGATTTGGAGCCAATCTACCACCCTCTGAGAAAAAGAGTAGGAAATGACATCACCAACCCAAGGAAACCTAAACAGATAAAGAGAAAGCGGGACATAACACCAGCGCTTCGTCGGAGGCTCACATGATGATGTTACCTTGAATGGTGACAAAACATCTGGGAACAAACCTTCAAGCTCAGTGAGCCAGCTTACATCTGGAACACAATAAAGACCCACTCTCTTGTGGACCGAGAGGAGGAGAGTGCTGTCTTGGAGGTGAAAGGAGGACGTCGGGTTGGCTGTGCACCCTTGCGACCAGTGGATCTTAATGCTGGCTTCGGCCTAACGCTGGTTCAGGGGAGCAGCCAACCTGCAACAATGGCTGGGGCAAGTGCTCGTGCCCCAGGTCAGGGGGTCCGGAACACCATCCGTGTTTCTGGAAAGAAGGTGGATGAAGGTGCACCTGTGGACCGCACCTTCTTCGTGAAGAGGGTCCTGTTGGACTGTTGTGGGTTCGCTGCTGCGGACATTTACTGCCTGCAGGATTTCCCCGGAGGAGGTTTTTACGACGTGACCTTCAGGAGTGCCAAGCTTTGCGAACGCTTCCTGGAGGTTTTCAAGGAGAAAGGAGGTGAGGGCCCCCTCTCTGTATTGACCGCTGTCCCGCTGCTTGTGATGCCAGCGCAGAGGAGCCGTATGGTGACTGTACACATGTACAACCCGCATGTGCCAGCAGTTGATGTCCTGACCTTCCTCGGAAGGTACGTGAAGGTGGAAGGGGACCTAACTGACACCATGGACCCCTTTGGCATCTGGATGAGTAAGAGGCAGGTCAAGGTGACGCTGAGGATGGGTGCGGACGGGAATGTCGTACACCCACCATCCAGCTTCGCGATCGGCGGGAGCAAGGGCTACCTAACCTATGCAGGGCAACCTAAAGTCTGCCATGCCTGTGGTAGGTCAGGTCACGTGGCGGCCGACTGCAAAGCCACCATCTGCAGGAACTGCAGGGAGGACGGACACATTGCAAAGGAATGCCCACAAGAGAAAAGCTGCAACCTTTGCGGGGTGGCGGGCCACCTCTATAGGGCATGCCCGCAGCGGGGGATCACCTACGCCCAGGTCACCGGCAGGGGCAATGTGGGGCCAGCCTGCCCGGAGGAGAGGAAGGCACCAGGGCCCAGCAAGGACCCCACTAATGTGCAGTAGGGCCAGGCCGTCAGGAGGGCCCAGCCCCGCAGGATGGGCCAGAGGCCAGCAAATCACACCTGCAGGCTCCACTCCCCCCCGACAACCCGGACTCGATGGAGGCAGCGACAGGCAACCCAGGGGAGTGGACAACAGTCCGGAAAGCGAGGAGGAAGGTGCGTCGACGAGCCCAGGAACCACAACCATCAGGCGGGAAGAGGCAGCTACAGGGGGGCTATAAGAGCTCCTCTGACGAGGGGGATTCGGAGAGGGCCCACCCGAAGCAGAAGTTAAAGATCTCGAGGGAGAAGGAAAGCAGCACCCTGCTTCCAGGTGACGGGAGGCGTCCTGAGGCTCCCTCCGACACCCAGTCAAGTGCCGCTGGGGCACTGGAGGGCCCCCCGGAACTTCCAGGCGGGAAGGAGAAAACAGCGCATCCCCAGCCTGACCCGGAGCCGGACCCTCCTGCTTCCGCACCCCTGACGGGGGGGTGCCACCCGGAAGGCAGCACGGACGGTTTCCTGAGCCCGGAGAGTGTCCAGCAGTTAGCCCGGGCAATGGGCATGAAGGGACAGATGGAGGGGCTGGACCTTGGACTTGGGGAGGGTACTGCGGTCACTGCTCACAATGCGGGTACGAATTGCGAGCATTAATGTGCGCAGTGTCAGGTCCACCGCAAGATGTGTATCCACGTTGGCCTACCTGACCACCATCAAGGCGGACCTCCTGTTTCTGCAGGAGTGCGGGATACTGCACCTCGGCAGGTACGGGAAATGGTCCGGCGCCTGGACCTGTGGGCCTTCGATCTGGTCGGGGGCTAACGACTGTCGTTCCTCGGGCCTGGCTATTCTGCTGCAGGGGTGCAACGTCACCATCTCTCAAGTTCAGGAGGTGGTGGGGGGGCGCCTCCTAGTGGCTGACATCACCTACAGGAACGCTCCCCTGAGGCTGATCAACGTGTACGCCCCAGCGGCATGGAGTGAGCGGTTGGCCGTCCTGCAGCGGCTTCCACCCCTGCTGGCTACGTCCAGGCCGGTCATCCTAGGCGGAGACTTCAACTGCATTATCGATGCAGATGGAAGATCCGGCGTGGGGACAGCGGGACGTCACGTCCAGATTCCTGATGGGCACGGTGAAGGATGCCAAGCTGCTCGATGTCTTCAGCACCCCTGCAGACGGAGCGCAGTGGAGGTACACCTGGTCGCGGCAAGACGGGTCTATCCACTCAAGGATAGACTTCCTGTTTGTGTCACGGGCGTTCTCGGTCAGGTCCACAGGCATCGAGCCGGTGTTCTTCTCTGACCACTGCATCCTGCTGGCCGACTGTCACTTACAGGACGACCAGCCGGCCGGCAAGGGGACGTGGAAGCGCAACACGACTCTGTTGACCCCAGAGAATGTCGAGGAGCTTAAGAGGGAATACGCCGGTTGGAGAACCGTGAAACCCCTCTTTGAGTCTCCAGGCGACTGGTGGGAGACGGTGAAGAAGAACATCAAGAGGTTCTTTGTTCTCAAGGGTGTTGGGAAGGCAAGAGAGAGGCGGAGAAAGCTGTCGCGACTCCAGAAAAGGGAGCAGAACCTGCTCCTTCTGCAGTTGATGGGGGTCGATGTCACGGAGGACCTCCGCGAGGTGAGGGGCCAGCAAGCCTTGCTCTTCGCCGCGGAGGCCTCCCGGATAATCTTCCGGTCCAGGGTCCGCTCCATGGAGCGGGACGTGACGTGCTCGCATTTCTTCTTTGAGAAGGTGCACAAAGAGAGCTCTGTGCTTAGCCGGCTGAAGGTGGACGACGGCTCGGTGACGTCGTCTCAGCCCGACATTTTGAGGATCAGCAGATCCTTCTATGCCAGACTGTATGACACAAAGCCCACGGACAGCACGGCCTCCGAGTCGTTCCTGTCGTCTATCACGGAGGTCTTAGACGACGGCAAGAGGGAGTGGCTGGACCAGCTGATATCCCTGGATGAGCTGACCAGAGCCCTCAAGTCCTTGGAGAGGAATAGGACTCCCGGGAGCGACGGCTTACCGTTCGAGCTGTATTCCGCTCTGTGGGGCCTGGTCGGCCAGGACCTGCTGGAGGTGTACGATAGTGCGCTTCGGGCAGCAGAAATGTACAAGTCCATGAGGAAGGGCATCATCACCCTCATTTACAAGAGGAAGGGGGAGAGGGAAGAAATTAAGAATTGGCGTCCCATTTCACTATTGAATGTGGACTACAAAATCCTGGCCAAGGTCATAGCCAACCGGGTCAGGTCTGTCCTGGAGTCAGTGATTCACCCTTACCAAACCAGTGCTGTGCCGGGCAGGAAGATCGCTGAGAGCCTCGCGCTCATCAGAGATACGATCGCCTACGTGCAGGACAGGCGGGTGGACACCTGCCTCGTCAGCCTGGACCAGGAGAAGGCCTTCGACGGGGTCTCTCATGCTTACACGAGGGACATCCTCTCCAAATTGGGGCTCGGGGAGGGCATCCGCAATTGGATCTGGCTGCTCTACGCCAACATCGTTAGCGCAGTCTCGATCAACGGGTGGGAATCAAACAGTTTTCCTGTTAGACCTGGAGTCAGGCAGGGCTGCCCGCTCTCTCCTGCCTTGTTCGTGTGCTGTGTGGAGCCCTTTGCCACCTCCATCAGGAAGGGCGTGAGCCTGAAGGGCGTGACTATCCCAGTCAGCGGAGGCCTTCAGGTCAAGACCTCCCTGTACACGGACGATGTCACCATCTTCTGCACCGATCGTCGGTCGGTGAGTAGACTATTGGACATCTGCGGCCAGTTAGAACTGGCCTTGGGTGCCAAAGTCAATAGGGGTAAGAGCGAGGTCATGTTCTTCGGGAACTGGGACGACCGCTCCTTCATCCCCTTCACCATCAGGACAGACTACCTGAAGGTGCTGGGTGTTTGGTTTGGTGGAGTTGGGGCGTGCACTAAGACTTGGGAGGAGCGTATCACCAAATTGAAGCAGAAGCTGGGCAGGTGGACACTCCGGTCCCTCTCCATCGCAGGTAAGAACCTGGTTGTCAGGTGCGATGGGCTTTCGGTACTGTTGTATGTGGCGCAGGCCTGGCCTATTCCCTGGACCTGCGCCACTGCAGTTACCCGGGCCATCTTCCACTTCATTTGGGGGTTGAAGATGGACCGGGTCCGCAGGGACACCATGTACAAAGACCTGGGAAATGGGGGAAAGGGCGTACCGAATGCCACCCTCGCCCTGACAGTTACCTTTGTGTGCACTGCATCAAGCTGTGCGTAGATCCTCAGTACGCAAACACCAAGTGTCACTACTTACTGAGGTTCTACCTGTCCCCGGTGTTGTGAAGGATGGACCTGACCTCATTGCCGCGGAACGCTCCGAGTAGTTTGACCGTTCCGTACCACCTGTCCTTCGTGGAGAATTTTTTGAAAGGAAACACCTTTGACCACAAGGCCGTCAGGCAGTGGTCAGCACGTAGTATCCTCGAGACCCTTCGGGAAAAGGAGAGGGTGGATCCCATCGTGTGGTTCCCCACGCAGACTGCCAAAGTCGTTTGGCAGAATGCCTCATCGCCAGAACTTTCAAACAAGCACAAGGACATTGCTTGGCTGGCGGTGCGAGGGGCTCTGCCAGTGAGATCCTTTATGCATGCCCGGAATCTCTGCACCACTGCATGCTGCCCTCAATGTGGCTACGGGGGGGACGAGACTGTCGATCACCTCCTTCTGGAGTGTGCCTATGCGCAGGAGGTCTGGAGGGGGATGCAGTGGTATTTGTCGAGGTTCGTCCCGAGCAGCTCCGTGACGCGGGACTCCGTGCTCTACTGGCTGTTTCCGGGGACGCACACCGAGACCAACATCAACTGCGCCTGGAGGACCATCAATGCGGCGAATGACGCTCTGTGGTCTGCCCGCAACTTGCTGGTCTGCCAGCTGAAAGAACTGACCCCAACCGAGTGTTGCAGACCGGCGCACTCCAAGGTCCAGGACTACGTGCTGAGGGACGCGCTAAAGCTTGGGGCAGCCACCGCCAAGGCGCGGTGGGGAAAGACCACCATATGAAACCCCTCGTCCAGAATAGAAAAAAAAACCCTATCTGGTAAATGGGCCCAGCTGGCGCCTTCCCCAACTGGTCAGGGGGCCAACGGGGACTGTGCGGGGTGACGACTGCCAGGGTGTTTTCTTTGCTTGTTTTTTTTTCCTTCTTTGTTTGTTTTCCTTTAGTTGGTGTACGTACCCCCTGGGTAACCTGGAGAGGCTTTCATGACTGGGTAGGTGTGTAAATATGTTTTATTTTTTGTACATCTTACGAATAAAGTATATTTTTTCAAATAAAAAAAAGGTGACGAAACGTCTGAAAACTAACCTTCCAGCTCAGCGAGCAATCTCACATCCAGAAACTCAACCCGAGCTACAAATCTTCTCAAAACTCGCTACTACAAAAAGTGTTTGAGCAGACTCAAGAGGAAATCAGAAAAGCAAAATGAGGGTAGGAGATGGATCTGGTAGATAAAGCTAAAGATAATCCCAAAAGCTTTGATAGCTATATTAAGAGTAAAACAGTGGCCCAGGGAGAGAATAATTCCCCTTAAAAAAAAATCAGAATGGCCATCTATTGGGGGTGATGGGGGTGGATAAGGAGAGAATAGAGTTTTAATGAACATTTCTCCTCTGTTTACTGAGGAAAGAATAATGGATGCTAAGGCAATAAGGGAAACAAATGGGGATGCTTTGGACCACATACACATTACCAGAGGGGAGGTGTTTGCATCCTTAGAGAGTGCATCAAGTTGGATAAATCATCTGGGCCTGATCAAATCCATCCTCAGATGTTACGTGAGGCAAGGGAAGAAATTGCAGAGACCCTTGCTTCATCTTTAAAAAAATCACAGAATCCCTTCGGCCCAACAAGTCCACACCAAATCTCACAGCACCCCACCCTGATCCATCCCCCCTATAACCCACCTAATCTACACCTCCCTGAACACTACAGGCAATTTAGTATGGCCAATCCATGTGACCTGCACATCTTTGGACTGTGGGAGGAAACAAGAGCACCCAGAGGGAACACATGCAGGCACGGAGAGAATATGCAAACTCCATACACAGTTGCCCAAGGCTGGAATTGAACCCGAGTGCCTGTGCTGTGAGGCAGCAGTGCTAACCACTGTGCCACCGTGCTGCCCCTAATTAGCCACTGGTGAAGCTATGGATGACTGAATGGTTGCTAATGCTATTCCATTGTTTAAGAAAGGTAGCAAGGACAAGCCAGGGAACCACAGACCAGTGAGCCTGACAGTGGTAGGCAAGTTATTAGAGAGGACACAGGGTCGACCAACATTTGCACAGTCAAGGTCTGATAGGGATAGTCAGCATGGATTTGTGCACGGGAAGTAACGTCTGACAAATCTTTTTAAGTTTTTCAAAGAGGTAACCAAGAGGATGGATGAGGGTAGGGCAGTGGATGTTGTCCATATGGACTTTAGTAAGGCCTTTAACAAGGTCCCACACAGCAGGCTAGTCATGAAGGTTAGGTTGCCTGGTATCTGGGGGAGCCAGCTAACTGGATTCAATATTGGTTTGATGGTAGGAAGCAGACGGTGATGGCTGAACGTTGTTTCTTGGACTGGAGGCCTGTCACCAGTGGCAACATGCTGGCAGACCTCCTCTGCACCTTGTCCAAAGCATCCACATCCTTTTGGTAATGTGGCGACCAGAACTGTATGCAGTACTCTAAATGTGGCCGAACCAAAGTCTTATACAACTGCAACATGACCTGCCGACTCTTGTACTCAATACTCCGTCCAATGAAGGAAAGCATGCCATATGCCTTCTTGACCACTCTATCGACCTGCGTTGCCACCTCCAGGGAACAATGGACCTGAACACCCAGATCTCTCTGTTCATCAATTTTCCCCAGGATTTTTCCATTTACTGTACAGTTCACTCTTGAATTAGATCTTCCTAACTGCATCACCTCACATTTGCCCGGATTGAACTCCATCTGCCATTTATCTGCCCAACTCTCCAGTCTATCTATATTCTGCTGTAATCTCTGACAGTCCCCTTCACTATCTGCTACTCCATCTTCATGTCATCTACAAACTTGCTAATCAGACCACCTATACCTTCCTCCAGATCATTTACGTATATCACAAGCAACAGTGGTCCCAGCAGAGATACCTGTGGAACACCACTGGTCACAGGTCTCCAATTTGCGAGATCCTCTTCCACTACTACTCTCTGTCTCCTGTTGCCTAGCCAGTTTTTTTTAATCCATCTAGCTAGCACACCCTGGACCCCATGTGACTTCACTTTCTCCATCAGCCTGCCATGGGGAACCTTATCAAACGCCTTACTGAAGTCCATTTTTATATGACATCTACAGCCTTTCCCTCATCAATCAACTTTGTCTCGTCCTCAAAGAATTCTATTAAGTTGGTAGGACATGGCCTTCCCTGCACAAAACTATGTTGTCTATCACTGATAAGCCCATTTTCTTCCAAATGGGAAAATATCCTATCCCTCAGCATCTTCCCTACCACTGACGTCAGGCTCACTGGTCGATAATTACCTGGATTATCCCTGCAAACCTTCTTAAACAAGAGGTCAACATTAGCAATTCTCCAGTCCTCCAGGACCTCACCCATGTTTAAGGATGCTGCAAAGATATCTGTAAGGCCCCGGCTATTTCCTCTCTCGTTTCCCCTCAATAACCTGAGATAGATCCCATCTGGACCTGGGGACTTGTCCACCTTAACGCCTTTTAGGATACCCAACACTTCCTCCCTCCTTATGCCACCTTGACCTAGAGTAATCAAACATCTATCCCTAATCTCAACATCCGTCATGTCCCTCTCCTTGGTGAATACCAATGCAAAGTACTCGTTAAGAACGTCACCCATTTTCTCTGAATCAACTCATAACTTTTCTTCTTTGTCCTCAAGTGGGCCAATCCTTTCTCTAGTTCCCTTCTTGCTCTTTATATATGAATAAAAGGCTTTGGGATTTTCCTTAACCATGTTTGCTAAAGATATCTCATGTCCATTTTAGCCCTCTTAATTCCTCATTTCAGATTCACCCTACATTCCCAGTATTCTTCTAAAGCTTCGTCTGTCTTCAGTCACCGAGATCATATGGATGCTTCCTTTTTCCTCTTAGCTAGTCTCTCAATTTCACCTGTCATCCATCATTCCCTAATCTTGCCATTTCTATTCCACATTTTCACAGGAACGTCTCTCCTGCAAGCTAATCAACCTCTCTCTAAAAGCCTCCTATGTATCAAATGTGGATTTACCTTCAGTTTCTCCCAATTTACATTCCCCAGATCCTGCCAAATTTTGGTATAGTTGGCCTTGCCCCAGTTTGGAACTCTTCCTTTATGGACAAAGATGAGAGTGGTCCTAAGTATTGTAAAACTTACAGAATTGTGGTCACAATTTGCAAAGTAGTCCCCAGTTGTAATTTCAACCACCTGGCCAGGCTCATTCCCCAACATCAGGCCCAGTATGGCCCCTTCCTGAGTTGGACTCATAGTAAATGGCAAGGTCCTGAGGAGTGTTGTGGAAGAGGGGGTCCTAGGAGTACAAGTACATAGCTCATTGAAAGCAGAGTCACAGGTGGACTGGGTGGTGAAGAACTCATTTAGCTTGGTCTTCATCAGTTGAGGCATTGAGTATAGCAGTTGGGATGTTACGTTACAGTTGTCCAAGTCATTGGTGAGGCTGCACTTACTGTGCACAGTTTTAGTCACACTGTTGCAGGAAAGACATACCTAAACTGGAAAGTACATGAAGATTTATGATAATGTTGCCAGGACTAGTGCGTCTGAGTTATAGGGACAGGTTGGCCAGGATAGAACATTATTCCTTGGAATACAGAAGAATGAGGGGTGACCTTACTGAGGTGTATAAAAGTCATGAGGGGCATCGATAGGATGAATGTATGTAGTCCTTTTCCCCAGGGATAGGAGGTGAAAACTAGAGGGCACAGTTTAAGGGTGAAAGGGGCTAGGTTTAAGAAGGAAGGGATCATCCTTGTGAATTTTCTTTGAAGTGCCTCCAGCAAAATATCTTTCCTTTAAATAAGGGGTCTAAAATTGCGCACAGCTCTCAAAATATGGTACTTCAAAATGAACACCTTAATGTTTTCTCACATCATACTCCATTTGCCAACTTACTTCTTATTTATTCATTCTCGGGATGTGGGTGTCACTAGTTGGGCCAGCATTTATTGCCAATTCCTAGATAACATTCAACCAGGTGGCTGTGGAGTAACATGTTGGCCAGACCAGATAGGTATGGCAGATTTCCTTCCCTGTAGGACATTAGTGAACCAGATGGGTTTTTCCCTGACAGTTGACACTGGATTCATGGTTAGATTAGATTCATTTCAAGATTATTAGTCATTGAATCATTAAGTAATACAGCATGGAAACACACCCTTTGGCCCAAATTGGTCCATTATGCCCACTCAGCTAATCCCATAGGGCAACTTCTTCACATGTAATGCACATATGGAATGGGCTGCTGGAGAAAGTGGTTGAGACAGGTATAATAGCAACATTATAGAAACATTTGGATAGGATCATGGATGAAAAGGATTGAGGGGGATAGGGACCAAATGTGCGCAACTGGAATCAGCTGAGTGGGCAGCATGGACCAAACCGCCCAATCGCATGCTGTATTACTTAATGATTCAATGACTAATAATCTTGAAATGAATCTATTCTAACCATGAATCCAGTGTCAACTGTCAGGGAAAAACCCATCTGGGCGCTAATGTCCTACAGGGAAGGAAATCTGCCATACCTATCTGGTCTGGTCCACATGTTACTCCACAGCCACCTGGTTGAATGTTAACTAGGAATTGGCAATAAATGCTGGCCCAACTAGTGACACCCACATCCCGAGAATGAATAAACAGGAAGCTTACAAAAATATATTGATTTAAGTAAGTTGGCAAATGGGGTATGATGTGAGAAAAACATTTAACGTGTTCATTTTGAAATACCATATTTGGAGTGCTGTGAGCAATTTTAGACCCCATATTTGAAGGAAAGATATTATTTTGTTGGAGGCAGTTCAAAGAAAATTCACAAGGGTGATCCCTGGTATAAACAGGATTGTCTTATGAACAAAAGTGAAGTGAAACAGGTTGGGTCTGTACTCACTAGATTTCAGAAGAATTAGAGGTGCTCATTGAGACAGATAGGATTCTTAAAGAGCTGAGAGGATACTTCCCCTTAACTGGAGTCCAGGACAGACAGGGCAGAGTCTCAGAATATAGGGGTGTCAATTTCAGACTGAGAAAAGAAAAAATTTCTTGTATTAGAGTTGAGTGTCTTTGGAACTCATTGCCACAAAGAGCGATGGGAGTAGAGTCCTATGTTTATTCTGACTATCTCAGCCAAGAGTAAAAAGAAAACACATGAAAGTGGTCATGAGGAATTTTGAATCAGTCACACTCCCAATGAATGGTGGTGAAGAATTGAGGGATTTGAACGGCTGTACTCTGATTCCTATTTCTTGCGGTCTTTGAAGGCCCACAACTCTCAACGTTGGATGGCAGCCCCATTAATATACACAGTTCAGAAGAGCAAACATTACAGTGGGACTTAAGTTCAGACACTGCTCATAAGATGGGACGAATTAACAAACCCCTGATCTCACACGGGATAGGTGATCAGCCCCAGTGTGAACTTGCTTGTGTATCTAAAGGTCAGGCGATCGAGAGAAACACTTCCCACACACAGAGCAAGTGTGAACTCGCCGATATGCTTCGAGCTTAGGAAAACTCAGAGCAACACAGAAGCAAATAGAAAGCTTAAAGTGTCAGCACCGTGCATATCTTTCTTCAATACACTGAGTTGACTTACATTGAATAGAGAACCTGGTTTCACAGATTCAAGGTGACAGATATTGTGACTCACACACATACAATGTCCAGTAAATGTGATGTATAGGCTGGGGATTTATGGTGTTCCCTAAAAGCATTACTGTTACATTCCTTGGATACCAACATTAGCAGAGTCATCCTGGGAGATATTGGGAGCTGAAATGTTTTGGTGTGAGTAACTGAAGGGACAAGAACTAAAATAATGTAGAATTCAAAACAAAACAAAAAAAAAAGGTTCAGTCCTTCATCTGTCTCACAGCAGCAAGAACCGAATCTAGCTCTGCTTCAAACACATGAATTTGTTTGTGTTTCAGCAGGCTAGAAGGCCGGGTAAATCTCTGATTGCACAAAGAGCAGGTGAGCTGACTCTCCCTGGCGTGAACTCTATAGTGTCTCTGCAGGTGGGATGGATCAATGAAACCCTTCCCACAAGCAGCGCATTTGAATGGCCTCTCCCCCGTGTGACTACGCTGATGTCTCACAAGGTGGGATGAATAAACAAACCCCTGACCACACTTGGGACAGGTGAACGGCCTCTCCCCAGTATGAACTCGCTCGTGTATGTTCAGGTAGGGCAAACGAGGGAAACGCTTCCCACACACAGAGCAGAGGAATGGCTTCTCCCCAGTGTGAATGCACTGATGTGCTTTGAACTTAGCTAACTGAGAGAATTTCCTCCCACACACAGGGCAGGTGAGCAGCTTCTTCCTGTTGTGGACTTGCTGGTGTCTCTCCAGATCACTTGACTGAGTAAATTTCTTTTCACACACAGGGCAGGCGAACCGCTTCTCCCCAGCGTGAATGTGATGGTGTCTCTTCAATCTGGACAACAGAGTGAATGCCTTTCCACATGTGGAGCAAGTGAACACCCTCTCCCTAGTATGAATAGGACGGTGTTTCTGCAGGTGGTGGAAACAAGTAAACCCCTTCCCACAAATACCACAAACATAAGGCTTCTCCCCAGTGTGAACACGCTTGTGTATCAAAAGGTGACACATCCGAGGGAAACTCTTCCCACACACAGAGCAGGTGAATGGCCTCTCTCCAGTGTGAACCCTCTGATGTGTTATCAGGATAGATGACTGACTGAATTTCTTCCCACACAGTGAGCAAGAAAATGGCCTCTCTCCAGTATGAACACGTTTGTGCATCAAAAGGTAGGTTGAACGAGTGAATCCCTTGCCACACTGTGAGCACGAAAATGGCTTCTCCCCAGTGTGAACACGCTTGTGTATCGAAAGGTCAGATGCCCGAGTGAACCCCTTCCCACACAGAGAGCAGCCGAATGGCTTCTCCCCAGTGTGAATCCGTTTGTGTGTCAGGAGGTGAAACGGATGAATGAATCTCTTCTCACACACACAGCAGAAAAACAATCTCTCCTTGATGTGCGTGGTCTGATGGTTCAGCAGATGAATTTTTCTTTTAAAGGTCTTCTCACATTTAGAACATTTAAAAGGTCTCTTAGCTGAATGAACTAGTTGGTGGTCAATGCAGTGGGAAGACTGAGTGAATCTCTTTCCACAGTGGGAGCAGCTGAATGGCCTGTCCTTGGTGTGAACTTGCTGGTGCTCAGCGAGATGCTCTGGCCCACTGAAAACTTCCCCACAATGAGAACAGCTGAACGGTCTCTCATGAACGTGAATGAGCTGGTGCTCGCCAAGACGGGAAGACAGACTAAACCTCTTCCCACAGTGGGAGCAACTGAACGGCCTCTCGTCAGTCTGATTTTGAACTGTTCCCTTGGAGGATTCAATGCTGTTTCCAGAGGTAGAGCGTTGAAGATGCCTCTCAATGTGATCAAGTTGGTGTGCCCGCAGGTTGGACGAACAGCTGAAGCTCTTCCCACACACAGAGCAGACGAACAGCTTCTCACTGTTGCGAGCTCTCTGGCGTGTCAGCATGTTTGCCACCTGGGTCAATCCCTTCCAGCTGCAGGAGAAGCCTCTCTGGTTGAACTAACTCCCTTCAGGTTTGCGAATGTTCAGGTCCCAGTGGATCGAGAGAACAATTTTGGTTTGATTTTCTTGACATCAAATCTTCCTCTTCCAATAGCCTGAAAATTGAGTTTGCAAAGAATTACCTAAAGCACACAAGACACAAACACACTTCTTGGTCTATCTTTCAGTTTATCATTCTAATTTCTTTTCTTTCATGTCCTATTTACAATTCTTCAAAAGCATGGGATCTCAACAGCTTCTTGTCGTAGTGAGTTCTATTTTCTACCAATAGTCAAACAAAAGAAATGCCTGCAGCCCCTGCAAAATTGATTAGTCGCTTTCCTGGCCTTCTAACGTTCCACCAACAAATAGAAACATTCCAACCAGGCTATTCTGTTGGCCTTTCCCTGGTGTGAATCTGCTTGTAAATCAGGACAGGGGATGGATATGTGAATGTCTTCTCACACAGCAGAAAAACAAGCCTTTCTTGGAGTGATGGTTCAACAGATGAATACTTCTTTTAAAGGACTTCCCAGGTTTAGAATTTTTAAAGGTCTCATAGCTGAGTCGATCTCTTCTAGGGTACAGGTGACTTGTACAAGAGGGACAGGTTGCATCTGAACTGGAGGGAGATCAATATCCTGGTGGGCAGATTTCCTAGAGTCACTCAGGATGGTTTCAACTAGTCTGGGAAGGGGGTAGGATCCAAAGCAGCAAGAAAATCAAAGAGAAGGTGGAGGACAGTACAGAGATTAATGAGAGAAAGTTAAATAATAAAAAGGTGGTATTGGTAATCCTGTACTAGGGTCAGTCAATGCACACCTAAGGAAAGCTTGTTTTCCTGCCATGAGAGAGAGAAGACGTTCACATACACGATAGGGCAGCCAAGGGCATGGCAGGAAGCAAGGGAAGTTTGGGTTAAACTGCATTTATTTCAATGCAAGAGGTCTGACAGGTAAGGCAAATGAACTCAAGTTATGGAAGGATACACAGACTGGGATACTATAGCTATTACAGAAACATAGCCGAGGGAAGGACAGGGCTGGTAACTCAATATTCCTGGATACAGATTCTATAGGAAGAATAGAAGGGGAAGCAAGAGGTGAGGGGAATTGTGTTTTTGATTAGGGAGAACATCATGGTAGTACTGATGGGGGCACTCTTGAGGATCAAGTCTCCATGGGTAGAACTGAGAGATTAAAAAAAAGAGGGAGATCACTTTGATAGCATTGTATTATAGGCCCTCCAGTTGTCAGTGGGAGATTGAGCAGCAAATACGTAAAAGTGATTGCAGATAGGTGCAATAACAATAGGGTTGTAACAGTAAGGGATTTTAACTTTCCTAACAGTGACTGGGATTGGCTTGTGTTAGGGGCTTGGAAGAAGAGAAATGTGTTCAATGTGTTCAGAAAGAATTTCTCAAGCAGTATGTAGATTACCCTACTAGAGAAGGGGCAAAACTTAACCTCCTCTTGGGAAATAAGGGAAGTGATAGAAGTGTTAGCGGTGGAGGACTTTGGGACAAGTGATCATAATTCTGTCAGTTTTAAATTAGCTATAAAAGGATAGATCTGGTCGTAAGTTAATGTTCTAAACTGGGTCAAGGCCAATTTTGATGGTCTTGGATTGGAACTTCCAAAAATTGATTGGGGGAGGCTGTTTGCAGAGAAAGGGATGTCTGGTAAGTGGGAAGCTATCAAAAGTGAGTTAATGAGGGTTCAGAGCCAGCACGTTCCTGTTAGAGTGAAGGGAAGGCTGGCAGTAGGGAAAGCTGTTGACTTGCTTGCTGAGCTGGCTTGTTTTCGCAGCAAACCCTGGATGACTAGAACTATTGAGGTCCTGGACAAGGAGGAGGAGGCAGCATATGACATGTATAGACAGCTGGGATCAAGTGAATTCCTTGAGAATATGGTGTGTTGCCGTACACTTGAGAGAGAAACCAGGTTTCTTCTAAGAAATTTTTATAAATGGTCATAAGATGGGTTTGGTAAATAAGGTAAAGGAGTATTCAAAGAGATTCAGCAAGCACACGAAGGGCAGAAGAGTAATGAGGGAGCAAATAGGGCCTCGTAAAGATCAATATCTATGTGCAGAGCCACAAGAGATAGGTGAAATTCTAAATGAATGAGTATGCAGTGTCAAATGGATGCTAGGGAACTTGGAGAAATAAATAGTGATGTCTTGAGAGTTCACATTACAGAATAGGTGGTGCTAGAAGTCTTAAAACACATTTAGGCAGAAAAGCCTCCAGGACATTAAGCAGGCTGTAGGAAAAGGGATAATCAGCTATGAATAACTCAGGAAATAAAAGGAGAGTATCACATTGTGCAATCTAATGCATATAAAGTGGCAAAGATTAGTGGGAAACTAAGGAATTGGGAAATCTTTAAAAGGTCAACATAAAACCACAAGAAAAGCAATAAAGATAGATAAGATGGATTAAGAGTAAACTAGCTTAGAATATAAAACAGATAGCAAATGTTTCTACACATACATTAAAAAAAATTTTATAAAAAAGTGGCTAAGGAAAACATTGGTCCTTTAGAGGATGAGGAGGGGAATTTAATCGAGCAAGTGAGGAAACAGCATGGCATTGAACAGGTACTTCGGGTTGGTCTTCACAACGGAAGACAAATAATATGCCAATAATTGAGGACAAGGAACAGAGGACAAGGAACAGAGGACCGAGAAACTATCATTATCACTAAAGAGGTTGTGTTGGACAAGTTAATTGGGCTAAAGACAGACAAGTCTCCTGGACCTATGGAATACATCCCAAGACTGAAAAATTGCAGCATGCTGCTGTGCAGAGGGACCTGGATGTCCTGGTGCATCAATCACAAAGTTGGTTTGAAGTTGCAGCAGGTAATTAAGAACCCAAGTGGAATATTGTCCTTCATTGCTAGAGTGAAGAAGTTTAAAAATTGAGTGGTTATGCTACAGCTGTCTAGGGTGCTGATGAGGCCACAGCTGGAGTACTGTGTACAGTTTTGACCTTCTTATTCGAGGAAGGATGTACTGACAGTGGACGGAGTGCAGAGGAGGTTGACTAGGTTGATTCTGGGTGAAGAGGGTTGGCTTGAGGAGACATTGATTAGATAGGGACTGCACTCATTGGAATTTAAAAGAATAAGCGGGGGGGTAATCTTATAAAAACATACAAAATTATCAAGAAAACAGATAAAAATAGAAGCAGGGAGGGTGTTTTCAGTGGCAGGTGACACTAGAACTAGGAGGTATAGTGTCAAAATAAGAGGGAGCAGATTTAGGACTGAGTTGAGGAGGAATTACTTCTCCCAAAATGTTGTTGAATGTTTCTCCTGCAGAATGTGGGAGGTAAGGGTCACCACAGGTGTCCCTGCTGACTACATCTGTGGGAAGTGCACCCAACTCCAGCTCCTAGAAAACCGTGTTAGGGAACTGGAGCTGGAGCTGGATGAACTTCGGATCATTCGGGAGGCAGAGGGGGTTATTAGAGGAGTTACAGGGAGGTAGTCACTCCTCAGGTACAAGAAAAAGGCAGATGGGTTAAGGTCAGGGGACGGAAAGGGAATCGGCAGGCAGGGCAGGGAATTCCCTGTGGCCATTCCCCTCAACAATAAGTACACCGTTTTGGATACTGTTTGGTGGGGGGTGGGGGGGTACTTACCAGGGGAAAGCGGTGGGGCACAGGTCTCTGACACAGAGTCTGTCCCTGCTGCTCAGAAGGGAAGGGGGAAAGAGGAGCAGAGCAGTAGTCATTGGGGACTCCATAGTTAGGGGGACAGATAGAAGGTTCTGTGGGTACAAGAGAGACTCACGGTTGGTGTGTTGCCTCCCAGGTGCCAGGGTGCGTGATGTCTCTGATCGTGTTTTTGGGATCCTTAAGGGGGAGGGGGAGCAGCCCCAAGTCGTGGTCCACATTGGCACCAGCGACATAGGTAGGAAGAGAGATGGGGATTTAAGCCAGAAATTCAGGGAGCTAGGTTGGAAGCTTAGAGCTAGGACGAACAGAGTTGTTGTCTCTGGTTTGTTGCCCGTGCCACGTGCTAGTGAGGCGAGGAATAGGGAGAGAGAGGAGTTGAACACGTGGCTACAGGGATGGTGCAGGAGGGAGGGTTTTGGATTCTTGGATAATTGGGGCTCTTTCTCGGGTAGGTGGGACCTCTACAAGCAGGATGGTCTTTCCTGAACCAGAGGGGTACCGATATCCTGGGGGGGAAATTTGCGGAGGCTATTCGGGTGGGTTTAAACTAATTCAGCAGGGGGATGGGAACCAAAATTGTAGCGAGTATAGAAAAGGTTGAGAGCAGGGAGGTCCGAAATCAAGTTTCAGGCACGCAAGATGGCACCGGCAAGCAAGAAGTTGGTTTGAAGTGTGTCTACTTCAACGCCAGGAGCGTCCAGAACAAGGTGGGTGAACTTGCAGCATGGGTTAGTACCTGGGACTTCGATGTTGTGGCCATTTCGGAGACATGGATAGAGCAGGGACAGGAATAGTTGTTGCAGGTTCTGGGATTTAGATGTTTCAGTAAGAACAGAGAAGATGGTAAGGGGGGGGTGGGGAACGAGGTGTGGCATTGTTGATCAAGGACAGCATTACAGTTGCAGAAAGGATGTTTGGGGACTCATCAGCTGAGGTAGTATGGGCTGAAGTTAGAAACAGGAAAGGAAGGGTCACCTTGTTGGGAGTTTTCTATAGGCCTCCGAATAGTTCCAGATATGTAGAGGAAAGGATTGCAAAGATGATTCTCGACAGGAGTGAGAGAGACAGGGTAGTTGTCGTGGGGGACTTCAACTTTCCAAATATTGACTGGGAACACTATAGGTTGAGTACTATAGATGGGTCAGTTTTTGTCCAGTGTGTGCAGGAGGGCTTCCTGACACAGTATGTAGACAGGCCAACAAGGGGCGAAGCCACATTAGATTTGGTACTGGGTAATGAGTCCGGCCAGGTGTTAGATTTGCAAGTAGGTGAGCACTTTGGTGATAGCGATCACAATTCTGTTATGTTTACTTTAGTGATGGAAAGGGATAGGTGTATACCACTGGGCAAGAGTTATAGCTGGGGGAAAGGCAATTACGATGAGATTAGGCAAGATTTAGGGAGCATAGGATGGGGAAGGAAACTGCAGGGGATGGGCACATTAGAAATATGGAGCCTACTCAAGGAAAAGCTCCTGTGTGCCCTAGATAAGTATGTACCTGTCAGACAGGGAGGAAGCAGTAGAGCGCAGGAGCCGTGGTTTATGAAGGAAGTGGAATCTCTCGTCAAGAGGAAGAAGGCGGCTTATGTTAGGATGAGAGGTGAAGGCTTAGTTAGGTCGCTTGAGGGCTACGAGGTAGCCAGGAAAGACCGAAAGAGAGAGCTCAGAAGAGCCAGGAGGAGGCATGAGAAGTTGTTGGCGGATAGGATCAGGGTAAACCCTAAGGCTTTCTATAGGTATTTAAGGAATAAAAGAATGACGAAAGAAAGATTAGGGCCAATCAAGGATAGCAGTGCTAAGTTGTGTGTGGAGTCAGAGGAGATAGAGGAAGCAATAAATGAATATTTTTCAACAGTATTCACTCTAGAAAACAACAATGTTGTCGAGGAGAATAATGAGATACAGGCTACTAGACTAGGTGGAATTGAGGTTCACAAGGAAGAGGTATTAGAAATCTTTCAGAGGGTGAAGATAGATAAGTCCCCTGGGCTGGATGGGATTTATCCTAGGATCCTCTGAGAAGCCAGGGAGGAGACTGCCCAGCCTTTGGCATTGATCTTTAACTCGTCATTGTCTACAGGAATAGTGCCAGACGACTGGAGGATAACAAATGTGGTTCCCCTGTTCAAGAAGGGGATTGGAGACAACCCTGATAATTATAGACCAGTGAGCCTTACCTCAGTTGTTGGTAAAGTGTTGGAAAAGGTTATAAGAGATAGGATTTATAATCACCTAGAAAAGAATAAATTGATTAGGGATAGTCAGCACAGTTTTGTGAAGGGAAGGTCGTGCCTCACAAACTTTATTGAGTTCTTTGAGAAGGTGACCAAACAGGTAGCTGAGAGTAAACCGGTTGATTGTGGTGTATATGGATTTCAGCAAGGCGTTTGATAAGGTTCCCCACAATAGGCTATTGTACAAAATGCGGAGGAATGGGATTGTGGGAGATATAGCAGTTTGGATCGGAAATTGGCTTGCTGAAAGAAGACAGAGGTTGGTAGTTGATGGGAAATGTTCATCCTGGAGACCAGTTACTACCACAAGGGTCGGTGTTGGGTCCGCTGCTGTTTGTCATTTTTATAAATGACCTGGATGAGGGTGTAGAAGGATGGGTTAGTAAATTTGCAGACGACACTAAGGTCAGTGGAGTTGTGGATAGTGACGAAGGATACTGTAGGTTGCAGAGAGACACAGATAAGCTGCAGAGCTGGGCAGAGAGGTGGAATTTGGAGTTTAATGCGGACAAGTGTGAGGTGATGCACTTTGGTAGGAGTAACCAGAAGGCAAAGGATTGGGCTAATGGTAAGATTCTTGGTAGCGTAGATGAGCAGAGAGATCTCGGTGTCCATGTACACAGATCCTTGAAAGTTGCCACCCAGGTTGATAGGGCTGTTAAGAAGGCATACAGTGTTTTAGCTTTTATTAATAGAGGGATCTAGTTCCGGAACCAAGAGGTTATGCTGCAGCTGTACAAAACTCTGGTGCGGCCACACTTGGAGTATTGCGTACAGTTCTGGTCACCACATTATAAGAAGGATGTGGAAGCTTTGGAAAGGGTGCAGAGGAGATTTACTAGGATGTTGCCTGGTATGGAGGGTAGGTCTTACGAGGAAAGGCTGAGGGACTTGAGGCTGCTTTCGTTAGAGAGAAGAAGGTTGAGAGGTGACTTAATTGAAACATATAAAATAATCAGAGGGTTAGATAGGGTGGATAGGGAGAGCCTTTTTCCTAGGATTGCGATGGCGAGCATGAGGGGGCATAGCTTTAAATTGAGGGGTGAAAGATATAGGACAGATGTCAGAGGTAGTTTCTTTACTCAGGGAGTAGTAAGGGAATGGAATGCTTTGCCTGCAACGGTAGTAAATTCGCCAACTTTAAGTACATTTAAGTTATCATTGGACAAGCATATGGACGTACATGGAATAGTGTAGGTTAGATGGGCTTCAGATTGGTATGATAGGTCGGCACAACATCGAGGGCCAAAGGGCCTGTACTGTGCTGTAATGTTCTATGTTGTGAATCTGTGGCATTCCTTGCCCAATGAAGCAGCTGAGGATACTTCATTGAATGTCTTTAAGGCAAAGATAACTCTTTGACTGTTCAAAAATCTAAGCTTTATAGTGAACAGGCAAATATGTTGAGCTGAAGATCAGCCATGATCTTACTGAATGGCAGAGCAGGCTCGATGAACCAGATGGCCTATTCCTGTTCCTACCTCTTCTGTTTTTTTATGTCAAGTGTAATCCAGGACTTTGTGGGATGCTCGGGAGGAAATTGCAGGACCCCTAGTGGAGATATCTGTGTCATTGACAGCCACGGGTAAAGTGCCTGAATACTGGAGGGTGGCTAATGAACTGCCTGGGAACTACAGACTGATGAACCTTATGGCTGTGGTGGGTACTTTGTTAGAGAGGATTCTGAGAGACAGGATCTACAGGCATTTGGGGTAGTCAGCATGGCTTGGTGTGTGGGAAATGGTGTCTTATAAACTTGACAGCTTTTTGAAGAGGTGACCAAGAAAGTAGATGAGGATAGTGCAGTAGACATTGTCTACATGGGCTTTAGCAAGCCCTTTAACAAGGAACTGCACGGTAGGTTGTAAGGTTAAATCTCATGGGATCCAGGGAAACCTAGCCAACTGGATATAAAATTGGCTTGATAGGTTAGATCACTACAGTGTGTAAACAGGCCCTTCGGCCCAACAAGTCCACATCGCCCCTTACGGTATCCCACCCAGGCCCATCCCTCTATGACCCACAGACCCCTGAACACTATGGGGCAATTTAGCATGGCCAATCCATCTAGCCTGCACATCTTTGGATTGTGGGAAGAAACCGGAGCACCTGGAGAAAACCCACGCAGACATGGGGAGAATATGCAAACTCCACACAGACAGTTACCCGAGCTGGAATTGAACTCGGGTCCCTGGCACTGTGAGGCTGCAGTGCTAACCACTGAGCCACCATGCTGCCCAAAGTAAAAGAAAGAGCGGCGGTAGTGGGTTGTTTTACAGACTGGAGACCTGTGACCAGCATTGTTCCACAGGGGCTGGTGCGGGTCCACTGTTATTTGTTGGTTATATAAATGATGTGGATAACAATTGGTTAGTAAGTTTGCAGATGACACAAGATTGGTGGTATTGTAGACGGTGAAAAAGATTATTTGGGAATACATCGAGATCTTGATCAACTAGACCAGTGGACTGGCAGACGGAGTTTAATTTACTTAAAGCAATGTGTCACATTTCAGTAAATCAAACCAGGGTAGGACTTGCACAGTTGATGTGGGGCTCTGGGGAGTAATGTTATAGAATAAAGAGATCTACACATTCATTCCTTCTTGGAGGTGGAGCTATGAATAGACAGGGTCTTGAAGGAGGCTTTCAGCATGCTTGCTTTCTTCGGTCAGGGCACTGAATATAAGAGTTGGGAAGTCTTGTTGCAGCTGTACAAGACATTGTGAGGCCACATTTGGAGTACTGCATACAGTTCTGGTTGCCTAATTATGGAAAGAATATTGCCAAACTAGAAAGACTGCAGAAAAAAATTTACTAGGATGCTACCTGGACTGGAAAGTTTGAATTATGAGAGTTGGAGAGGCTGGGGCATTCCCCCTGCACCACCACCCCCCGCCCCCGCCCGGCAAATTTTATTAAAATAAGGCAGGATCTGGCCAAAGTAGACTGGAAACAGCTACTTGAGGGTACAGCAGAAGAGTGGGACGCATTCAAAACAGGCACAGACCCAAATAAGATTTATATGGCATAGAAACAGACCCTTCTGCCCAACTAGTCCATGCTGAGCATAATCCCAAACTAGATCCACCTGCTTGCTCCTGGCCTTTGTTTCCCAGCCTTTCCTATTCATACATCCATCCAAATGTCCTCAGGAAGTTCATTCTACATGCAAACCACCCTCTAGATTAAAAAAAATTCTCCATGTCTTTTTTAAATTTCTCTCCTCTTCCCTTAAAAATGTGTCCCCTTGTCTTGAAATTCCAAATTTTAGGGAGAAGACACCTACCATCAATACCACCTACACCTCTCATTATTTTATAAACTTCCATCAGGTCACCTCTCAACCTCCTATGCTCCAGTGAAAAAAAATCCCAGCTTTTCTTTATAACTCAAATCTCCCATACCCGGCGACATCCTGGTAAAAGGAGACAACAAAGTGTGGAGCTGGATGAACACAACAGGCCAAGCAGCATCTCAGGAGCACAAAAGCTGACGTTTCGGGCCTAAGCCTTTCATCAGAAATGGGGGAGTGGAGAGGGTTCTGAAATAAATAGGGAGAGAGGGGGAGGCGGATCAAAGACGATAGAGGAGAAGACAGGCGAAGAGGTGGCAGACAAGTTAAAGAAGCAGGGATGGAGCTAGTAGAGGTGGGGAGGTAGGGAGGGGATAGGTCAGTCCGGGGAAGACAAACAGGTCAAGGGTGCAGGATGAGGTTAGTAGGTAGGAAATGGGGGTGCAGCTTGAGGTAGGAAGAAGGGATAGATGAGAGGAAGAACAGGATAGGGAGGCAGGGACCAGCTGGGCTGGTTTTGGGATGCAGTAGGGGGAGGGGAGATTTTGAAGCCTGTGAAATCCACATTGATACCACTGGGCTGCAGGGTTCCCACGCAGAATAAGAGTTGCTGTTCCTGCAACCTACAGGAAGCATTGTTGTGGCACTGCAGGAGGCCCAGGATGGACATGTCGTCTAAGGAATGGGAGGGGGGAGTTAAAATGGGTTGCAACTGGGAGGTGCAGTTGTTTAGTGCGAACCAAGCATAGGCATTCTGCAAAGCGGTCCCCAAGCCTCCACTTGGTTTCCCTGATGTAGAGGAGGCCACAACAAGTACAGCGGATGCAGTATACCACATAGGCAGATGTGCAGGTGAACATTTGCTTGATGTGGAAAGTCTTCTTGGGGCCTAGGTTGCGGATGAGGGAGGTGGTGTGAGGGCAGGTATAGCATTTCCTGCGGTTGCAGGGTAAGTGCTGGGTGTGGTGGGGTTGGAGGGGAGTGTGGAGAGGACAAGGGAGTCACGGAGAGAGTGGTCACTCCGGAAGGCAGACAAGGGTGGGGCAGGGAAAAATGTCTTTGGTGGTGGGGTCAGATTGTAGATGGCAAAGTGTTGGAGGATGATGGGGTGGTATGTGAGGGCGAAGGGGGCCCTGTGTGGTGGTTATTGTGGGGACGGGGTGTGAGGGATTTGATGCGGGCGATGTCGAGGGCTTTCTCAACGTGCGTGTGTGTACAAGAGCACCCAAGATGTATAGGAGCACAATGCCTCATCCTGGCACCTGGCAGAGGCAAAGGAACTGGGAACAGGAGATGGCATTTTTGCAGAAAGATGGGTGGGAGGTGTATTCTAGGTAGCCGTGGGAGTCAGTGGACTTGAAAATGGATGTCAGTTTCTAGGCGGTTGCCTGAGATGGAGACAGATGGGTCCAGGAAGGTGAGGGAAGTGTTAGAGATAGTCCAGGTGAACATGAGGTTGGGATGGAAGTGTTCATCCTGGCAAATGTCTTCTGAACCTTGTCCAGCATGATAATATCCTTCCTCTAACTAGGTGACCAGAACTGGTCACAGTCTTCCAAAAGACACCTCACCTATGTCATGCACAACCTCAACACAACATACCAATTCCTATACTCAAACGACTGAGCCACGAAGACAAGCATGCTAAATGCCTTTGAATGATTATAAGAATATGTACCTTCACCCCTATGTCCCCCTGTTTTACAATACTACCATCAATTGTACAGGCCTATCCTTGTTTCTTGTAACTGAAGGCAATACCACACATTTATCCAAATTGAACACCATCTGCCATTTTTCTCTTCATTGACCCATTTGATCAAGATCCCTTTGTCATCTTAGAAAACCTGCTTCGCCGTCTACTAAGCCACCAATTTTGGTGTCATCTGCAAACTTACTCACCATGCCTTCTCTATTCCCATCCAAATTATTTATGTAAAATGACAAACTAAAGAGAACCCAGAACTGATCCATGTGGAACACCACTGGTCACAGGCTCCAGTCTGAAAAGCAACCTTCCACCATTGCTCTCCATCTCCTGCTGTTAAGCCAACTACGTATCCAGGTGGCAAACTCACCCCAAATCCCATGCGATCTAACTTTATTAATTAATCTACCATGGGGAACCTTCTCAAAGGCTTTTCTAAAATCCAAATAAGCAATGTATACTACTCTGCCATGGTCAATCTTTTTGGTAATTTCCTCAAAGAAAAACTCAATCAAGTTTTGAGACACGATTTTCTCTCGCACAAAACCATGTTAACTATTCCCAATCAATTTTTTCCCCCTCTCTAAATCCTATATTTTATAACCACCTCCAACAACTTATCCACACCCGAAATCAGACTCACAGGGCATACAGTTCCAGGTTTTTCCTTACAATCTTAAGCAAAAAGGTGCAACATTTGCCACCCTCCATTCATCAAGCACCTCACTTGGAGTTATAGATGATGCAAATATTTCTGCAAGGGGTCTCAATTTCCTCCCTCACTTCCCACAACATTCTGAGATAGATTAGATTAGGTCCCGGAGATTTATCCACCATTATATTCTCTAAGATCTTGAGAGCTTGCAGTTCTCTAACGTGAACTGTTTTTAAAAATGTGAAAGTTTATTTCTCTGCATTCTCTGCACTCCATTTCTTTCTCTACAGTGAAAACTGAAAGCAAAGATTCATTTAGTATCTCCTGGGGTTCAACAGAAAAACAACTTCCTTGATCTTTAACAGCCCTACCCTACTAAGGGAACAAAATAACAGAGAGGGTCTTAAAAAAAATATATAGCCAGTGAAAAGGGTAACTCAAGAAAGCAATTATGAGAGCAAAGAAGGGCATCAGAAAATGCTGGCAATTAGGAAGAACTCCAAGATATTCTATAAGTATGTCAAGTGGAAAAGAATAGCCAGGGAAATAACAGGGTCTATTTGGGATGAAGGACTAATCTGTACTCAAAGCTGTAGAACACTGGTAGTGTGTTAGATGTGTAGTTTAACTACAGTACATTTGTATATACATGTGAGAAGGAAGGTGCAAGTACAGAATTTGAGAAGATGCACTTTGAAGCTCTGTAGCAGACTGACACAAGAAGCAAGGTGGTATTGGAAACTTTGGCAGATTTAAAAGTGGACAAGCCCCCAGATGTGGATGGGTTGTATCCGAAGCTATTGTAAAGACAAGGGAGGAAATTAAAGGAGACCTAACATAAATTTAAATTGTCTTTGGCAACAAGGGGTGTGCCAGAGGAGAACTGGACAGCTAGTGCAGTTCCAGTGGTAGAGGAAGATTAAGGAGCTATAAACCAACGAGCTCAGACAAACAAAAGGATGTTGGTATTGATCCACTGGGGGTCGCAGGTCAGGATAACAGGATAGTTAAGGCAGTATACAGAACGTGTGCCTATATCAACCTTTTATTAAAATTTTCTTTCACCCTCCCCACCAAATTACCCAGGCAGAATAAGTTTGGACTAGAGGCAAGATCGTGCCTCATGGACTAGAGATGAGGCCCTAGTGCATAGAAGGACTGTAAAATTATTTATTTTTCTACTTTATTCCTCTGCTTGACTTATTACGTCTTAAAATTTCTATTTTATAACAAAGAATCCTATATTTAAGTGTCTGCACCTGGGTACTTTTGTACCTAAAATAGCACCGCAAGTGGTGACTTCTAGACTTTTCACTGTACTCACGTGAATACATGTGACAATAATGCTGTTCGAATCTGTCTTGGAGTAAATTATAAAAGTAGATTGGAGCTATACAGAACTTTGGTAGGGCCACAGCTAGAGTATTGTGGATGCTGCCCAAGCTGCTGAGCTTTTCCAGCATTTTGTTTTTGTTTCTAATTTACAACATCCGCAATTCTTTCATTTTTTTTCGGTACTGCGTGCATTTCTGGCGACTGTACAATAGGAAGGATGTATCGAGAAACGTTAACTCTGATTTTTCCTTCACTGCTGCCAGACCGGCCGAGCAACTTGATTTTGCGTGTTATAGGACTTTTCTGTACCATTTGATTCTGTGAACCAAATAAACTCTTATATAAAACGCGTATGCGTTTGAGACAAAGTAAAGTTAATTGGTCCTGGTTAGCCCCTCCGAAGCCCCTACAAACGGAGCCTATAAAACACGCTCTCTGATGAAGGGTCTAGGCCCGAAACGTCAGCTTTTGTGCTCCTGAGATGCTGCTTGGCCTGCTGTGTTCATCCAGCCTCA
>NC_081395.1:15852541-15855041 GCF_030684315.1 Stegostoma tigrinum | reverse complement strand
ACACACACACACACACACACACACACTCTCTCTCTCTCTCTCTCTCTCTCTCTCTCTCTCTCTCTCTCTCTCTCTCTCTCTCCCCCTCACTCACACACACTCTCTCCCCTCACACACACAGGCACACTCTCTCTCCCCACCCCGCTCAATTAGACACACTTTCTGCACCCCCTCATTCACACACTCTCTCTCCCCTCACTCACAGACACTGTCTCTCTCCCCTCACTCTCACTCACACACACTCTCTGTCTCCCCTCACTCTCACTCACACACACTCTCTCTCTCCCCACCCCGCTCAATTAGACACACTTTCTGCGCCCCCTAATTCACACACTCTCTCTCCCTCACACACACACACTCTATCTCTCTATCCCCCGCTCTCACACACACTCTCTCACTCCCCTCACTCACACACACACACACACACACTCTCCCCTCACACACACTCTCTCTCTCTCCCCTCACACAGTCTCTCTCTCCCCTCACACACACTCTCCGTCTCCCCTCACAAACACACTCTCTCTCTCCCCTCACTCACACACACACACACTCTCTCTCCCCTCACTCTCACACCCTCTCTCTCTCCCCACACTCACACTCAAACTCTCTCTCCCCTCACACACACACACACACACACACACACACACACACACACACACACACACACACACACACACACACACACACCCTCTCTCTCTCTCTCCTTCCCCCCTCACTCACACATACACTCTGTCTCTCCCCTCACACATACACTCTCTCCCCTCACACACACACTCACACTCTCTCCCCTCACTCTCTCACACACACTCTCTCTCTCCCCTCACACACTCTCTCTCTCCCCTCACACACTCACCCCTCACACACTCACACTCTCTCCCCTCACACACTCTGTCTCTCTCCCTTCACACACACTCTCTCCCCTCACTCTCTCACACTCTCTCTGTCCCCTCACTCTCACACACACTCTCACTCTCTCTCACCCCTCACACACACGCTGTCTCTCCCCTCACACAAACACACACACACTCTCTCTCCCCTCACACACACACACTCTCTACCGTCTCACACACACACACTCTCTGCCCACACACACACACACACACACAAACACACTCTCTCTCCCCCCCCCACTCTATCACACACACTGTCTACGCCCCCTCATTCACCAACACTCTCTCCCCTCTCATACAC
This sequence comes from Stegostoma tigrinum, assembly GCF_030684315.1. Classification (NCBI taxonomy): domain Eukaryota; kingdom Metazoa; phylum Chordata; class Chondrichthyes; order Orectolobiformes; family Stegostomatidae; genus Stegostoma; species Stegostoma tigrinum. The sequence goes on along the minus strand of NC_081395.1, from coordinate 15,853,850 downwards.
ACATTCTCTCTCTTCCCTCACTCACACACACACTTTCTCTCTCCCCTCACTCTCACACACACGCTCTCTCCCCTCACACACACACACACTCTCTCTCCCCTCACACACACACACTCTCCCTCTCCCCTGACTCTCACTCACACACACTCTCTCTCTCTCTCTCTCTCTCTCTCTCTCTCTCTCTCTCTCTCTCCCCTCACTCACACACACTCTCTCCCCTCACACACACAGGCACACTCTCTCTCCCCACCCCGCTCAATTAGACACACTTTCTGCACCCCCTCATTCACACACTCTCTCTCCCCTCACTCTCTCACACACTCTCTCTCCCCTCACTCTCACACACACACTCTCTCTCCCCTCACTCACAGACACTCTCTCTCTCCCCTCACTCTCACTCACACACACTCTCTGTCTCCCCTCACTCTCACTCACACACACTCTCTCTCTCCCCACCCCGCTCAATTAGACACACTTTCTGCGCCCCCTCATTCACACACTCTCTCTCCCTCACACACACACACTCTATCTCTCTATCCCCCGCTCTCACACACACTCTCTCACTCCCCTCACTCACACACACACACACACACTCTCCCCTCACACACACACACACTCTCTCTCTCCCCTCACTCACACACACACACTCTCTCCCCTCACACACACACACACACACACACACTATCTCCCTCTCTCTCCCCTCACTCTCACACACTCTCTCCCCTCACACACACAGGCACACTGTCCCTCTCCCCACCCCGCTCAATTAGACACACTTTCTGCGCCCCCTCATTCACACACTCTCTCTCCCCTCACACACACACTCTCTCTCCCCTCACTCACACACACTCTCTCTCCCCTCACACACACACACACACACACAAACTGTCTCTCTCCCCTCACTACACACACTCACACACTCCCTCCCCTCTCACATTCTGTCTCTCTCCCTCCACACACACTCTCTCCCCTCACACACACACACTCTCTCTCTCCGCTCACTTTCACAGACACTCTCTCCCTCCCCTCACTTTCACACACACACTCTCTCTCCCCTCACTCTCACTCACACACACTCTCTCTCTCCCCTTACACACACACACACTGTCTCTCCCCTCACTCTCACTCACGCACACTCTCTCTCCCCTCACACACACACACACTCTCTCTCTCCCCACCCTGCTCAATTAGACACACTTTCAGCGCCCCCTCATTCACACACTCTCTCTCCCCTCATACACACACACACTCTCTCAATCCCCTCACTCTCACACACACACGCTCTCTCCCCTCACACATTCTGTCTCTC
>NC_081395.1:15842541-15847541 GCF_030684315.1 Stegostoma tigrinum | reverse complement strand
CTCTCTCCCCACACTCACACTCAAACTCTCTCTCCCCTCACACACACACACTCTCTCCCCTCACTCACACACACACACTCTCTCCCCTCACTCCCACACACACTCTCTCCACACACACACACACACACACACACACACACACACACACACACTCTCTCTCTCCCTCCCTCCCCCCTCACTCACACACACACTCTCTCTCTCCCCTCACTCTCACACACACTCTCTCTCTCTCTCCCCTCACACACACACACACTCTCTCTCCCCTCACACTCTCTCTCCCCTCACACACACACTCTCTCTCCCCTCACTCTCACACCCTCTCTCTCCCCACACTCACACTCAAACTCTCTCTCCCCTCACACACACACACTCTCTCCCCTCACTCACACACACACACTCTCTCCCCTCACTCCCACACACACTCTCTCCACACACACACACACACACACACACACACACACACACACACACACACACACACACACACACTCTCTCTCTCTCTCTCCCTCCCCCCTCACTCACACACACACTCTCTCTCTCCCCTCACACACTCACACACTCTCCCCTCACACACTCTGTCTCTCTCCCTTCACACACACTCTCTCCCCTCACTCTCTCACACTCTCTCTGTCCCCTCACTCTCACACACACTCTCACTCTCTCTCACCCCTCACACACACGTTCTCTCTCCCCTCACACACACACACAAACACACACACACACACACACACACACACATACACACACTCTCTCTCCCCTCACACACACACACTCTCTACCGTCTCACATACACACACTCTCTGCCCACACACACACACACACACACTCTCTCTCTCCCCCCCCACTCAATTACACACACTGTCTACGCCCCCTCATTCACACACTCTCTCTCCCCTCTCATACACACATTCTCTCTCTTCCCTCACTCACTCACACACACACTCTCTCTCTCCCCTCACTCTCACACACACGCTCTCTCCCCTCACACACACACATTCTCTCTCCCCTCACTCTCACACACACACTCTCTCTCTCCCCTCACTCTCACACACACACTCTCTCTCCCCTCACTCTCACACACACACACTCTCTCTCTTCACTCACTCTCACACACACACACACACTCTCTCTCTCTCCCTTCACTCACACACACACACTCTCTCTCCCCTCACTCGCACACACACGCTTTCTCTGTCCCCTCTCACACACACACACACTCTCTCATGTCTCTCCCCCTTCTCACACACACTCTCTCTCCTCTCACTCACATACACACACACACACTCTCTCCCCTCACACACACTCTCTCTCCCCTGACTCGCACACACACTCTCTCGCCCCTCACACACACACGCACACACACTCTCTCACACACTGTCTCTTCCCTCACACTCTCTCTCTCTCTCTCACACACACACACACACACACACACACACATTCCCCACACACACACACTCTCCCCTCGCTCACATACACACACTCTCCCCTCACTCACACACACACTCTCTCCCCTCACTCACACACACACACACTTTCTCCCCACGCACACACACACACACTCTCTCTTTCCCCTCACTCTCTCACACACTCTCTCTCCCGTCACTCTCACATACACTCTCTCTCCCCTCACTCTCACAAACACACTCTCTCACCTCACTCACACACACTCACTCTCCCCTCACTCACACACACACTGTCTCTCCCCTCACTCTCACACACACACTTTCTCTCCACGCACACACACACACACACTCTCTCTCTCCCCTCACTCTCTCACACACTCTCTCCCCTCACTCTCACACACACAGACACACACTCTCTCTCTCCCCTCACTCACACACACACAATCTCTCTCTCCCCTCACACACACACACACTCACTCTCTCTCCCCTCACACACACACACACACACACTCTCCCCTCACACACACTCTCTCTCTCCCCTCACACACACAGTCTCTCTCTCTCCTCACTCTCACACAGACTCTCTCTCTCTCCCTGCACTCACACACTCTCACTCTCCCCTCACTCACACTGTCTCTCCCCTCACTACACACACACACTCTCTCTCTCTCCCCTTACACACACACACACTCTGTCTCTCCCCACCCCACACAATTACACACACTGTCTGCACCCCCTCATTCACACACACTCTCTCCCCTCTCATACACACACTCTCTCTCCCCTCACACACACTCTCTCTCTCCCCTCACTCACACACACACACACTCTCTCTCTCCCCTCACACACACACACTCTTTCTCCCCTCACACACACACTCTCTCTCTCCCCTCAATCACACACACATTCTCTCTCCCCTCACACACGTACACTCTCTCTCTCCCCTCACTCTCACACACACTCTCCCCTGACTCTCACTCACACACTCTTTTCTCCCCTCTCTCACACACACACTCTCTCTCCCCTCACACACACACACACACACTCACTCTCTCTCCCCTCACACACACACACACTCTCCCCTCACACACACACTCACTCTCTCTCCCCTCACACACACAAACTATCTCTCCCCTCACACTCACACACACACACTTTCTCTCCACGCACACACACACACACACACACTCTCTCTCTCCCCTCACTCTCTCACACTCTCTCTCCCGTCACTCTCACACACACTCACTCTCTCCCCTCACTCTCACGCACACTCTCCCCTGACTCTCACACACACACACACACACACACACTCTCCCCTCACACACACACACACACACACTCTCCCCTCACTCGCACATACACTCTCTCTGCCCTCACTCTGACACACACACTCTCTCTTCCGTCACTCTCACACACACACTCTCACTCCCCTCACTCGCAAACACTCTCTCTCCCTTCACTCGCACACACTCTCTCTCCCCTCACTCGCACTCACACGCTCTCTCTGTCCCCTCACTCACACACACACACACTCTCTCTCATGTCTCTCCCCCTTATCACACACACTCTCTCTCCCCTCACACACACACACACTCTGTCTCTCCCCACCCCACTCAATTACACACACTGTCTGCGCCCCCTCATTCACACACACTCTCTCCCCTCTCATACACACACTCTCTCTCTCCCCTCACACACACTCTCTCTCTCCCCTCACTCACACACACACACTCTCTCTCTCCCCTCACACACACACACTCTCTCTCCCCTCACACACACACTCTCTCTCCCCTCACACACACACTCTCTCTCTCCCCTCAATCACACACACATTCTCTCTCCCCTCACACACGTACACTCTCTCTCTCCGCTCACTCTCACACACACTCTCCCCTGACTCTCCATCACACACTCTTTTCTCCCCTCTCTCACACACACACTCTCTCCCCTCATACACACAAACTCTCTCTCCCCTCACACACCTTCTCTCTCCCCTCACTCTCTCTCCCCTCACACACACACACACTCACTCTCTCTCCCCTCACACACACACTCACTCTCTCTCCCCTCACTCTCTCACACACTCTCTCTCCCCTCACTCACACACAAACTATCTCTCCCCTCACTCTCTCACACACTCTCTCTCCCGTCACTCTCACACACACTCACTCTCTTCCCTCACTCTCACGCACACTCTCCCCTGACTCTCACTCACACACTCTCTCTCCCCTCTCACTCACACACACTCTCTCTCCGCTCACTCACACACACACTCTCTCTCTCCCCTCACTCTCACAGGCGCGCACACACACTCACACACACACTCTCTCTTCCCTCACTCAGACACACACAGTCTCTCTCCCCACACTCTCTCATACACACGCTCTCCCGTCTCTCTCTCTCTCTCTCTCACACACACACACACACACACACACACACACACACACACACACACACACTCTCTCGCTCCCCTCACTCACTCACACACACACACACTCTCTGACTCTCTCCCTTCACACACACACACACTCTCTCTCCCTTCACACACACACTGTCTCTCTCCCCACTCTCTCACACACTCTCTCCTCTCTCTCACACACACACTCTCTCTCTCCCCACTCTCTCACACACTCTCTCCTCTCTCTCTCACACACACACATACACACACTCTCCCCTCACACACACACACTCTCCCCTCACTCGCACATTCACTCTCTCTGCCCTCACTCTGACACACACACTCTCACTCCCCTCACACGCACACACTCTCTCTCCCTTCACTCGCACACACTCTCTCTCCCCTCACTCGCACTCACACGCTCTCTCTGTCCCCTCACTCACACACACACACACACACACACACTCTCTCTCATGTCTCTCCCCCTTATCACACACACTCTCTCTCCCCTCACTCTCACACACACACACTCTGTCTCTCCCCTCACACACTCACACACTCTCTCTCCCCTCACTCGCACTCACACGCTCTCTCTCTCCCCTCACTCTCACACACACACACTCTGTCTCTCCCCTCACACACTCACACACTCTCTCTCCCCTCACTCTCACACACACACTCTCTCTCTCTTCACTCACTCTCACACACTCACACACTCTCTCCCCTCACTCGCGCACACACACTCTCTCTCTCTCCCTTCACTCGCACACACACAGTCTCTCTCCCTTCACTCGCACACACACGCTCTCTCTGTCCCCTCTCACACACACACACTCTCTCTCATGTCTCTCCCCCTTCTCACACACACTCTCTCTCCTCTCACTCACATACACACACACACTCTTTCTCCCCTCACTCGCACACACACTCTCTTGCCCCTCACACACACACACACTCTCTCTCCTCACTCTCACACACACTCTCTCTTCCCTCACTCTCTCTCTCTCTCTCTCACACACACACACACACACACACACACACACACAGTCCCCACACGCACACACTCTCCCCTCGCTCACATACACACACTCTCCCCTCGCTCACACACACACACTCTCCCGTCACACACACACACACACTGTCTCTCTCCCCTCACTCTCACTCACTCACACACACTCTCTCTCCCCTCACACACACTC